>NW_027551559.1:11564273-11567206 GCF_008692635.1 Crocuta crocuta
AGCACAGACTTAGATCCTGGCTAGAATGAGGACCACACAAGGGTGTCACAGTCTACCTCACTTATGAACCCCACAGAGAAATGGGAGTCTATCCAGGGTCTGAACTCCAGTCTGCCTGGCTGGCACCAGATTCTGTACATTCCCCCTATATAAGAAGCCTTAGGAAAAATCTCTGGGACTCCAAAATAAGATGCATATCCAGGTTACATATCAAAACCAAGCCATAACTTTTCCAGTGAACCAGGAAAAACATCCCTCAGAACACAGAAATGAATGCCACTGCAGTATAATTAACCCAAGAAGCAAAACAAAAAAGGTTACTACAATGGCCCAAAAGATATAATTCTAGATACATCATTAAAACATATTCAAAACAATACATTCAAAGAGAAGAAACTGACTTACTCTAGTACAGTACTTTGGATATCCATGTTAAAGAATTTGAAAAATCTCATCGGAAGCAGTTAACCAGCAATGATTTAAGGTCCTTAGTTTTACTTTTCCTTTCAATAAACTAGAACAGTCTGCTAACTGTGTCAGTGCATTAGGGTAACTAAAACTGGAACCAAGGCAAAACGGGGTTTGATAGTTTTGCAACTTGAAAGCAGCTGTAAACTTAAACCGCCTTGGAACCACCACAGAATTGAACAAAATAAGATCAAGAGTAATCCTCTGTGGATTTTATTCAAATTATCCTCATCTACTCGGCATGCACATTTCTCATTCTCAGTTGGTGATCGTGCTTTATTTTTTGTTCTGCTAATTTTTTTAAAATGTTTTTATTTATTTCTGAGAGAGAGAGAGAGAGACAGCATGAGCAGGGAAGGGTCAGAGAGAGAGGGAGCCACAGAATTGGAAACAGACTCCAGGGTTTGAGCTGGCTGTCAGCACAGAGCCCAACGCAGGGCTCGAACCCACGGAGTGTGAGATCACGACTTAAGCGGAAGTCAGAAGCCTAACTGACTGAGCCACCCAGGCACCCCTGTTCTGCCAATTTGATGCATTTGTTTTTGCCAATCAAATTCCACTAAATATATTGCCTTGGGGGCAGAATTAATGTCCTCAGGAAAAGCTGTCTTCATCAAGATAAAAAGACTTGGGTAAAGTGCTGGCAGCTAATAGTTGATTCAACCAAGATAACTTCCAATTAAGCCAATACAAAAGTAGAGGTTTATACACTCTGACCTGTAGTGCTTAGAATCTCATTCTCACTTTCAGCTAAAAGCAAAAAGGTGGAATTCTAGTCCAGTTTACAAAAAGGACAACAATGTCACAAACAAAGGGCAGGCGAGGGGGGTGAGGGGGTGGTGCAGGGAGTTCCACAGACTGGAGGGGTCTCAGATGGCCCCAGAGCACTGAGCACCAGTCTGGGGTGCCTAGCTCCTCTCCAAGCACCACCAGGTACCGGTCACTTCACCTAACAAGCAGGAAGCTCTCAGTCTGCTCATGTTTGCCTGACTAAGAATACCCCACTAACCATCCAGCTTGCGGACTCCCTGCAACCATTGTGTCTTAGAGCCCAAGGTGGGTGGGGTGTGAGAGTGGGGACCTCTGCTCAGTAAGCATCAATCACAGCAGCAGGTGAAAGCATTTAAAATATTCTCTGGTGTTGGCAGGATGGCTGACTAAACCTTCTCATATTAACATAATTTTTAATATCTGTATTTCAGAAAGGAGAAAATTGCAGGTATAATTACAGGTGTAACTCCGGTCAATAGTGTTGACTGCCTTGGGTCCCACAGGGATTTTCACTCTGTAATTACATTACTAAGTAGGTGGGCAGGCGGATCATATAAAAAAAAAAACCCAAATAAGGACACTCTCTAAGTTTAGTGCGCTTAAATAAAACCAGAAAAGACGGATTCTGAAGACCTAACTGTAAAGAGTACATGTGACACAATCCAGTAGCAAGGGTTCTAGAAGGCAGAACCCTGACGGTCATCCACGACTGACCGGAGTCCGGACAAGAGTTTCACAGACACGCACGGGAAATCAGACTTTTCCGCGTCCTCGCCCAAACGTGGATTTGCGGACAGGGTGCTGAAATTCTCCGTCTGGTTTTCCAGCGTGCGCAAAGGCCACCAGGCAAAACCCGGTACGAAAGTCCTAAACTTGGCAGACCCCAGTGTGAAACACAGGTCTTCCTTTCCCAAGGAGGCGCGGTTTTGCATACCGCTGCGAGGCAAGCGCCAGGGCCGATGTCGGACGTGTCTCCCACCTACCCCGCCTGGAACTGGAGGGCCGAGCCCGGTTGGGACCCTCGGGGCTGCTGGCACCGACAGACCGTCTCCAGGGCGGTCGGCAGAGCGCCCGGCCAGCGAGCGCCTGAGGCTGCGGGCCCGCCTCCGCCCGAGGTCTAAGGGCGCTTTTGGACTCCGAGGCCCGGGGCACCCACAGGGCCGCCACCTCCCAGTGTGACCTCGGGCAAACACGACTCCCCAAGCGCCAAAGGCTGGGGCGGGAACGACCTTAGTATGCGGGGGAAGGGTCGCTGGGGACCAAAAGCGGGGTCATGACCTTCACCAGGACACAGCTCGGCGGGCTTCTGCAGGAGTCCCAAAGCCCTCAGAGTCGGCCCCACCCTCGGACGGCCTCCACCCCGCCCCCGCCCCCAAACCCTTGCGACCCCGACCCGGGGCCGGGGGACTCGGCCTCCGCTCCGCCCCGTGGGAACTGTCCAGCCCCACCTCGACCCTCACGCCGTGCCCGCCACATGGCGCCAACTCACCGCCCTAGTCAGTGCCAGGCGCCGGGCGCCCAACAGCCGCGACACCACCCGGACCCCCGACATGTCGGCCTCATACGGTGCTGTCCCACCAACCCCCGCGCCAGACTGCGCCTGCGCACCTAGAAGAGCCCAGGCCGGGACAAGGGGACACCGCGCCTGCGCACCACGCCGCGACCCCGGGGCGGGAGGGCGTTTCGCGCCTGCG
>NW_027551559.1:11567757-11573289 GCF_008692635.1 Crocuta crocuta
GAGGGCGGGGGTGGGGCTGGGGTCGGAGTAAGTCGGGCCGCTAGGCGGTGTTCGGGGGTTCCTGGGAGAACGTTCCCGGGCGGGGTCAGGCGCGCGGTCAACGCTGTCGGGGCTCCGGCGGTGCAGAGGGCCGCTCTCGGGATTTAAGTGTCTTAATTAAGTCACCTGATTTCGCCTCAGGTTTACGAAGTGATGTTAATTTTCGTATGTTTATATAAGTTATTACGTGAAATCTTCTGTGGAACGAAGTGGCATGGGAAATCAATAGTTTTAATCGTTTAGTCGTTATCCGGCTTTTTGTTTTGTATTATTAGGATCTTTTGTGTGCAATACAGTTTCGAATTATTTTATTGAATAAGTTTACAATGATCCATTTCCATTCTATTGACTTTTAGGTTGTTTCCAAATCTTGCTACTACTAAATAAGGCCCTAAAGAGTATAATTGCCTATAACGCTTTATCTTTATTTAGGATTCGGTTGCTTTAATTGGGATTGTATGTTTCCTCAGGCCCTATGCCTCCCAAGTGGACTTTATTGGCTTGAAGGAAATGAACACTGTCCTTCCCAGTCCTTACTTTGAGAGTTTTGCAGTTTAGTACTTTCAGATAACTAATTTTTTGTTTTATAGTTACCACAAACTCCTTAACATAATTTTATGGCATTTCTTTATTGCCAATTAGAATTTTTTTATATTTAGATGTTAAGTATTTATGGAAAACCCCATTAAAATTTTTCAAAATTGAACTGGATTCCTTTTTTCTTATGTATGCCATGATTATTTCTTTGTAATCAGTGTGTGTTATTTGTGGCCATCAGAAATAAGCTGAAAGTCTCATTGCTCTATTTCGTGAAAATGCCCAACCTAGTGTAGATACTTAGTAAATTGGTACATATCGTATTAACATTAGACCCCAGCCTGGTTACTGAGATACAGCATGAACCCTAAGCAGAAGCAAGTGTAATTGTGGTGTTTGTCCAGAGGCATAGGAGCCTTCTTAGCACCATCCCCATTTCCCCAACACACTGCTGACTCGACCTCTCAGTGTCATTTACTATTTCCTGAAGCAGCCTTTCCTGAAGGAAGGTTTTCACACCTTCCTGTTCATATATCTTTGTATACAACCATACTTTAAAGCTTGTTTATATTGGAGATCTTACTTTTTCTGCTTCTATTTCACTTGTTTGAGACCTGTCTTTCTCCCCTACTATATCATGGTGAGTTGCTATTGTCTGAAGCCTTTTTTTTTTCTTCTTTTAATCCCATAAGACTCAGTGCTATGTAGCTCATAGGTAGAATTGAGCCAAGAGGATGATACAATTGTGCCAGATGTATTTTATTCCTTTCATGTGGTTAATGGTTTCATTATTTACTTCAAGGTATATCTCCATGAATAATTTAAATGACCCTCCAAATTGGAATATCCGGCCTAATTCCAGGGCTGATGGGGGTGATGGAAGCAGATGGAATTATGCCTTGTTGGTTCCAATGCTGGGATTGGCTGCTTTTCGTAAGTCATGGTTTTCCTAATATTTGCATTTTGGGGACTGAAAGTATGGAGCCCAAAGACTTTGGGCTTTAGACACTGACAGATGCCAGTGTACATTCTAGTGTTATCCATACAGTGAGTCCTAGGCAAATTACTTAACCCCCTGAGCCTTGGTTTCCCTATCCATTGAAGCTAGCTAATCATAATTACCTTAATGCGTTGTAAAGGCTAAATAAAACGATATTCAGAAGCATTTTGTGTGGGGTGAGTTTTAGTAACTAACTGTTAGCTCCCATTTCAGACTTCACTGCTTGGAGGGGGCTCTCCTGCTTCAGTTGTCCTCATAAGAACTGATGGGGAAAAATAAAACAAGCATAAAAAAACCCTTTTTCCTGGTCTTCTGTCTGATGTTTAGGGAATCAGCCTTTGGGAGACTTTGTCCATTAAACCTCTGCTCAGCTTTGGCCAGATTCTCTCTAGTTTGAATTGACATTGTACCACTTTGGGAAAATTACCAATTGCCAGATATAATTATTCTAGCCCTTAGCTTTTATTTTCCACTATAATGATACATTTCCTGATGTTCAGGAATTGATTTTATATTTTGTCATTTCCCATAGTTCTGGGTTGGCACTTAAGAATATGAGAAACTGAGGGGCACCTGCATGGCTCAGTTGGTTAAGCATCCGACATTGGCTCAGGTCATGATCTCATGATTCATTTGAGTTCGAGCCCTGTGATGGGCTCTGTGCTAACAGCTGAGAGCCTGGAGGCTGCTCTGAATTCTGTGTGTGTCTCTCTTTCTGCCTCTCCGTATTCTTGGTCTGTCTGTCCCTCTCTCAAAAAATAAATAAACATTAAAAAAAATTAAAAGAGAATATGAGAAACTGAATAATTGAATGGAAGAAAAGCACAAGCTGCCCTCTGTTAGCAGTGATACTTTATATGGAGTGTCTTTTTGTGTGCTTGGATTTCTCAGGTCGAAGGGCTTACCGTAGAGGAAGTAAAGGCTGAGGAGAGTAACATTTATCAATTGTTCATTTATCACCTGTAATGTAGACTATGCTAGAAGGCTAATTAACACCCATATTTGGCATTATAATGTCTACACATTATATAATAATGTGTTTCTGGAGAATCTTTATAAGAATGCCAAGTTGAAAGTTTTCTCTGATTCTGTTATCAAAGACAACCAAGAAGAAAAGATAATATTCACTGACCCTTGTCAAGGACAGAAAGCAGCATTTCAAAAGTCCAAGAAGGCAAGAACCTCAAAAGTAAAGGTTATGAAAAGCTATAAAAACTGGAGTCTGGAAAACAAAGGAACATGAGAGTCCCTCCAGGGCCTGTCCCAGCCTCAAAACTAATTAATTGTTGTTAGTCAGTGTAATGTTAAGCCTTCCAATTCACTCACCAAGTTCTTCACCCTAGCCACAGGCAACAGGTAGCGCTCCTAAGGGTTAGGAGTGCTTTTGCAAGATGGCAGGCTAGTGTGAGCTTCTAAGCGGCAATACCCTTAGGGCTAGGTTTTGTTCTGACTAGGCTCTGACCTAGAAGCTGGCACTGTGCACAACACTGAATCATAAAAAATCACCTGCTCCCGTCAGCCTCCTTGGGAGTCAATGTGTAGTTTTTTAAGAAAATGCCAAAATGTTTTCCCGAGTAGCTGTACAATTTTGCATTCTCATCAGCAGTGTATAAGTGATCCAGTTTCTTGGCATCCTCACCAACATTTGGGGAGGTCACTGTTGTTTTATTTTATTCCCATTGTGGCTTTAGTTTACATTTCCCTAATAGCTGATAATGTTGCCTCTTCCACGAAGTGTCTGTTCCTGTCTTCCAGTGATTTTCTAGTTGTGTTGTGTTTTCGTTTTGAATTTTGAGAGTTTTTACTATATTATAGATTCTCGTATTTTGCTGGATATCTGGTTTGCCAGCATGTTCTTCCACTCTGTAACTTGTCTTTTCGTTCTCTTAATGGAGGCTTTCACAGAGAGAAAGTTTTAATTTTGATGGAGTCCCCATCTCACTTTTTCCTTCATGGGTCATGCTCTTCTTCCTGAGAGCTCTTCACCTAGCCCTAGATCCTGAAGATTCTTGTTTCTTGATAGTTTAGTCTTAACATTTTACACAGAAGTCCACGATCCATTTTGAGTTCATTTTTTTTCTGAGTATAATGTATGAGACTTAACGTTTTCTTTCTTCCTTTCCAATCTGTCTTTTATTGCCTTTTCCTCTTTTTGCTTTCTTTTTTTAATATATATGTATATTTTTATTTCTAGGAGAGAGAGAGAGAGAGACAGCGTGAGCAGGGGAGGGTCAGAGAGAGAGGGAGACAGAGACTCTGAAACAGGCTCCAGGCTGTGAGCTGGCAGTCAGCACAGAGCCCGACGCGGGGCCCGAACCCATGAACCGCGAGATCATGACCTAAGCGAAAGTCGGACGCTTAACCGACTAAGCCACCCAGGCGCCCCATCTCTTTTTGCTTTCTTGCACTGCTGACATTTACAGGTCTCCCTTGAGAAGTTCCTATCTTAGAGGAAAAACCTTTAGTCTGTACAGTTAAGTGCAACGTTAGCCGTAGCTTTTTGTAGGTGCTCCTTATCAAGGTGAAGAAGGTCCTCTCTGGTTTTATTTTTCTTTCTGTATTTTTATCATGAGTGGGTGTTCAGTTTTGTCAAATGTTTTTCTGTATCAATTGATAGGATCGTGTGATTTTTTTTCTTCTTGAGACTACGCATATGTTGGATTACACTGATTGGTTTTTGAATATTGAACCAGTCTTACATTTTTGGAATAATCTCCACTTGGTCATGCCACGTAATCCTTCCTACATATTGTAGAATTATATTTGCTAGTATTTTATGTCTTTGTTCATACGCAATTTATTATTTCAGCCATTTGGCAGGGTTCTCACATCTCCAGATTTTGGCGTCATGTTTTTTACTTCATTTATTGTGTTTTTCAGTTTTAAATTTTTCACATCTTCTATTTCTTTGCTTAGGATGTATATTACCGTGTCTGCTTTAAACTCTTTGTCAAGTAATCCTAACATCTCTGTCATCTTGGTATTGGCATCTACTGAGAACTCTTTAAATTCAATTTGAGATATTTCTGATTTTTGGTATGGAGAGTGATTTTCTTTACTTTTTTTTAAACTGCTCAGTGGGGAAGAGGATGCTATTCTTCTTCTTCTTTTTTTTTTAATGTTTATTTTGAGAGAAAGAGAAAGAGAGCGAGGGAGGGAGAGAATTCCAAGCAGCCTCCGCACTTTTAAGCACAGAACCTGACCCGAGGCTCAGTCTCACAAACCATGAGATCGTGACTTAAGCCGAACTCAAGAGTCGGACACTTAACAGACTGAGCCACCCAAGCGCCCCTGAAGAGTGATTTTCAATTGAAGCCTGTGCATTTTGGGTATTATTAGACTGACCCTTTATTTGGACATTTTGTGGCTGGCTTCTTGGACAGGGCTCTGGCAGGGGCGGTGCTGTCACCTCACTCTGGCATGCATGCAGGTCCAGGCTTTCCATGCAGCTGCTGGTCCACAGACTCATTACCGCTGGGCAGGAAGCGCAGCTCCCCCAGGTCTCCACTGGTGCTCCCTGGCTGGGAAAGGTGGGGGGGGGGTCTTCTTACCCTCCTCCTCCCCCCCCACTCTCTGGGCATATAGCGCCTCTGACATCATCGCCCAGAGCCAGAGGGGCACCCGTCAGCCTTCACTCAAGCCGGTGAGGTGGGGATGGAGCCATAGTGAGTGTGCTGTTCGGTGGGAGCAGAGTGGTTATTGGCCAAGTTCTCTATCTTGCGAGGCCACCTTCCTAGTCCTTTCACCAGAGGGAGCAAACTCTTGCTATGGCTTTTTAAAAGAAAGTCTTCACCATTGGCATTTCGTTTCTGAGTCTGGGATGTGTGAGGCAAATGAAACTCCAGTGGACTCACCATCACGGTGCCCCTTAGGCGCCAAGGTCCCTGGCCAGTCTGCCTGCAGTTCTTCACCTTCCAGAGTCCTCTTATGTTTGTTGTAGTACAACGGCCAGGGTT
>NW_027551559.1:11573415-11588430 GCF_008692635.1 Crocuta crocuta
TTTTTTTTTTTTTTTTTTTTACAGAATTAAACTAATATTTATTAACATTCCACTCTTACATTTCTTATCAGTAAAAAATGAAATTCATGAGCCAAAAACCCAAAATAAGACTTAAAACAGGGAAAAACTTAAATCTAAATCTGGATTGCAGCATTAACAGTTGAACAGAGAATGTGATTTTTAAATTCTTAGCAGATGATAGGGGCGCCCGGGTAGCTCAGTCAGGCATCCAGCTTCAGCTTAGGTCATGAACTAGGGGTTCATGGGTTCAGGTCCCATGTCAGGCGCCGTGCTGATAGCTCAGAGCCTGGAGCCTGCTTTTGATTCTGTCTCCCTTGCTCTCTTCCCCTCCCACACTCATTCGCCCTCAAAAATGAATAAATGTTGAAAAAAATAAATAAATTCTTAGCGGATGATAAAGTTGTGTGAAAACTAAAGACTTACAAATTATTTAAAATCTAGACTCACTGACCAGAAATTACACAGTTGGATCATTGGAAAATGGCAGAGAGGGGTTACAAGTGAAGCTACGCTGTTCTAGTTGCACCCCATGCTCTTCTCAGAGGAAAGCCTGGCATTGATTAGATATTGGGCTAGGCTAATACTGGCAGCAGAGCCAGTGGTAGTAATTTGCTTTACCAGAAGAGCCTTCCACTGGATTGGCAATTTTGATCTGGGCCCTGGGCATCTGGCGGATCTCATTAATGTTGGCTCCTTGGCACCCGATTATGCAGCCAATTAAGTTATTTGGAATGGTGAGTTCATGGGTGGTTTGAGTATATGCATCCAAACTTGCCCAGTAGCCTTTCACCTCTGGCGAGCTGGAGCAAATTTCAGCGAATCGGTTTGTGCCGTGCATCATGGCAAAGTGAGGCTGTTGTCTTGCCACCTGCTTCAGCTTTGCCAGATCAAGTGGAGAACTGGTATGTTGTCCTTGACATGGAGGGGGTCCATCCAGGTCATCGGTGGCATGGGGGAGCCTGTGGCACCACTGTACCGATTTGAGCTGCCCACACAGATGACTGGAGAGCTGGTTGGCATGGGTTGGTACAGAGTGGTGATGACTGCCGTGGAGAGACTAGGAGGTCATCTCCAGCATCACCAGGGACATCTGCTGACACACTTGGTGACAGACTGTGGCATGCCAGAAATAGTAAAGGCATGCTCTGTGGATTTGGGCAGCATATCCCCCGCCACCTGCACCTGGGACCCCCAGGATCTCTTTTTCTTATACCTGCCTTTGCCAGTCAGAAAGCTGCACTGAGCGACTGAGGGCCTGCTGACCACCATGCTGTTGGTCGTGGAGCTGTTAATATCTTCTTCCAGCATGCCAGTGATCACAGCAAAGGCCTTCAAGACGACATTGGTGGGGCTGGTTAGACAGTTCCACTCCCAGATGTTGATGCGATTTTCATCCAAGCACCACTCTCCTCGCAGATCCTCTTAACCAGCAACCCTTTCTTCCCAACAGTGCTTCCTATTTCCTTTCCACGCACAGCAGCCAAACAGTGAGCGTCACATTAGATGCCGGTGTGATTAAATGGCGTCCAAGAGGAGCAGCAGGCAGTGTTCAGGGGAGTTCCAGGGTTTCTGACTACACTTCTAAGGAAGAATAGGAAAGAGTACTTCTGCTTCTTTAAGCAGGAGCCCCAACTTTCTTCTCTGCCTTCTGAAACTGGGACTGTGGACAGTTTTGTCTGCCCAGAGTCCTAAGACAGGGTTCTTCAAAATCAGACCCAGACTTAAGGTTTCTCAGACTTCTGGGGTGCCTGGGTGGCTCTGTTGGTTAACCATCCAGCTCAGGTCATGGTCTCACGGTTTGTGGGTTTGAGCCCCATATTGGGTTTTGTGCTGACAGCATGGGGCCAGCTTGGGATTCTCTCTCCCTCTCTCTGCATCTCCCCTGTTCACTCACTCTAAATAAATATTTAAAAACAAAAACATTTTTAAAATAAGGTCTTTCAGACTTCCATTCTGCCTCCACACTTTCCCCTGCATGCCTCCCTGGTGCTCTGACCTGCATGTGTCATATGTCCCATCTCTTTCTGGAGGCCTTCCTGATTCAGTGCCAGCTACCCCAGACTTTACAATAATCGGCCTGCACCGTGTGACCTCACGCTCCCTTCCGGGTGTTGTGTATCGGTTTCCACTTGTTCCGTGCGTCAGTTGTGGTACTTTCATTGGATATACCTGGGTTGAAGCAGGAGTGGCCCCCCTGACTCTGGTTCCCTCCTTGACCCTCTGCTCTCTCTTACACCCCCAACTCTCATCTACTTCTTATCAGAGTCTGTGAGGACTTCTGCTGAGCACCTGCTGACTTCCACAGTCTGCTCCGGCGCCTCACTGGCGTAAGCCCCACAGCCCAGGCATGCCGGCTCCTGGAGGCGGTCTGCTCAGATCGCATGGGTCCCGCTTCTGCCCCCGTTCGTTCTGCCTGCAGGGACCTTTCCTTCCAGCTGCTCCTCATTCCTCCAGACTTGTGCCCTCCCTGACCACACCCCAAACTGAAACAGTCCTTTCTCCCCTCCTTATACACCTCTCGGTGCTGATAAAATGATACTGTAACTGCCACTCTACGGATCACCTCCCTGCCTGTGAACTTCGGCCGAAGGAACACATAAAGATGATGTGTGCTTTCAGATGTCAGTTACCAGGTGAAGTAGGACTAGAAGCTGTTTTTAGTTGAAGGAGGAATACGTTTGTTTTTATGCTTATAGAATTGGGCTGGTGAAAACAGCTTTCAGGCATATACTGCCAAAAAGGGTGGTTGGTGTCATGGACCAGTGAAGATTCCCAAGGGACCTGGGGGACGGAGACCCAAATGGCAAGGACACCAGCTTGAGTGTCAGGGGATGGAAAAGGAACCTCCCCGGTACTGAAATTTCTCACCGTGGCAGAGGGCTGAGGCCTGGCTGCTCCTCAGTCTGCCCCATGTCTGTGACATTCGAGTTTCCCTGGTTTGGGGAAAGGGAGCCAGGCCCTGTCTTGAGGTTGAATCTTTCACTCCGCCTTATTTTTATGCACCCTTGTCAGAATAGAAGCAAGCCTCTGGAACTTCAGCTGCTTACTAGTGATGATCAGGCAAGGCTAAGTGCACTTTGAAATTATTCAGTTCTTCAGTCACCAGCCAACAGGACATGAAGCATAGCTATATTAACTTTTATGTGTTTATTTTTAAGTTTATTTATATTGAAAAAGAACATGTGCACCTGCACAGTGTAGAGTTAGAGAGAGAGGGAGACAGAGAATCCCAAGCAGGCTCCACACTGTCAGTGCAGAGCCTGACAACGGGGCTCAGACTCACAAACCATCAGATCATGACCTGAGCCGAGATCGAGTGTCAGACGCTTAACTGACGGAGCCACCCAGGCGCTCTGAGCTTTTCAACCTCACCCATAGTACGCACTGTAGCCAGAGTAGGCAGTGGTGTGGGCTTCAGTTCAGCAGAAAGCAGCGATAGATTTTCTTTGCTGTAGGAGACGAGGAGGCCGAAAGGGGAACCGTCAGCAGCCTTGTCACACTTGCCTTTTGGGAGCCCTTGTCTGATTTTAAGATGTGAACTTTGCATGTTATATGGTTTCACACCAAATGTTATCTGTACCTCTCAGGACTTAAGAGTTTATTGAAATGCTCTTAGCTGCTTCATGCTTTTTTAAAATAAAGGTTATAGAACTTCAGCTTTGACTTTCCATTGTGTTTTTATCTCCTAATGTATTCCTGTCAGGTTGGATTTGGTCTAGGGAGTCCCAGAAAGAAATAGAAAAAGAGAGGGAAGCGTACCGTCAAAGAACGGCTGCTTTCCAGCGAGATCTTGAAGCAAAGTATCACGCTGTGATCTCAGAAAACCGGCGTGCAGTCGCTCACTTGTCTTTGGAACTTGAAAAAGAACAAAACAGAACGACTAGTTACCGAGAAGCCCTTATCTCTCAGGGGCGCAAGTTGGTAGAAGAAAAGAAGCTTCTGGAACAGGAACGGGCTCAGGTCATGCAAGAAAAGAGACAGCTGCAGCCCTTGAGAAGTGCGTACCTGAGCTTCCTAGAAAAGGAAGAAGACTGGCAACGGAGGGCCAGGCTTGTGCTGAAAGAGTTTGAAGATGCTCTTACAGAAAGACAGAACATCTACTGCAGCCTGCTCCTCCCTCGTGGGAGGCGGCTGGAAATAGAGAAGAGCTTACTGGTCCGAGCATCCACTGACCCAGTCGCCGCTGACCTGCACATGGCAGCTGGCTTGACCGACATATTTAAGCACGACACATACTGTGGTGACGTCTGGAATACCAACAGACGCCAGAATGGGAGACTCATGTGGTTGTATCTCAAATATTGGGAACTGATTGTTGAACTGAAGAAGTATAAGGGAGTCGAGAAAGCCATACTAGAGAAGTAGGCAGGAGTGAAGTGCAACATCTTCAATGACGCTGTGGCATTCTGGGGTATTGTGTTCTGGCTTCCTTCTGCTTTGCGCGCGTGCAGCACCCGTCGGCGGAGGGTTCTTCCACCCCACCACCTTCTGAGCAGGACACAGGGTTTCTTCCTTGACCCTTTTCAGCTCTTAAGGATGCAGTTTCTTGGGAGGATTTTTTTTTAAGCTGTAATATTTTATTAGGCTGAACAGTGTAACCTCATATCTGTGCTGCAGGATAAGATTGTTTTTAAGAAAGTCAAATACAGTGTTGATCCTCACTGTAAGTAGTTTTCTGTCTGTTTTTATCGATCCCTAAATAAATTCTGTTTTCTCCAGTTTTCTCTTTCCTAGAATTATAAATAAAAGCTGTCAGCTGTCGGATTGAACTGCCTAATGATGATTACAGAAAATAGTAATATTATTGGGGTTTCATGCTTTTATGGGGGTCTCTCCCACCAAAGGGAAAAGAAAGTGTTTCTTGTATCCAGTTGATAATCTCGGTACATGTTTGGCATCTCGCTTGTGTCTGTATTCAGTTAGCACATATTTATTTGCAATGAATGACATCTAATAAAAAATATTTGCCATATAAAAGCAACAATGCCATTTATTTGTGTAATTCTTTACTCTTTATAAAATGTTTTTGCATAAGTTATCTCCATTTTGCCACAAACTAAAGAAAGGTAGGCACTCGTGGTCCATATTTCACAAAGCTAATGTGAATCGACCTCTCACACGTCACCTCCATAATCCCACCCCTAATCTTAGCAGTAAATGGGAAGGACGTGTAGCAAATGCAGCAGAGGGAAAGGCACGTGGGGCCAAGTGAGGAGCTTGTGCAGCTTCCAGGGTCCTCTTCCACAGGAGTCATGGGAGCACTCCCCACTCTCCCCTGCACCAGCAAGGCCTATAAACTGTCACCAACATGGGACACCCAGAGACAGCCCAGGGCCTCTGTCGAGGACTGGTCATGTGGGTACCCTCTGGCTGGAGTCCCAGATTGCAGACTCCCAGAAGGAAAGTCCGTGCTACCTCAAGCTGCACAGAGTTTAGATACAATGGGCTGCTCTTACTGGTCATGGCAGGGGCCCCTCCCCTAACCCAGGTTCCCCATGCCAGCCAGGGGCCAGCCTTGCAGCAGGCCTTTGGAGGGCCTGCAGCCTCCTGTACAGGTGAGGCAGCTGGAGCAGGGGTTAGGAGAGATTGCCCGGGCAATGCGGCTCCAGAATTGCTGGTGACTTACACCCAGTGGCTTGGTAGCAAGTGGCCCAGTGACAGTTAGATTGGGGTCTGCCTGCTTTTGAACCCTATTTCCACCAGGCCTGCCCACCTGTCCGTGGCAGGAAGACAAACTTTTATAAATACACGCTGACAAAAAGCGTTTAATAGCAAGGAAATATCATGAGCCTGATTTGGTCTAGGGACCAACTATTGCTGAGGACTTAATGGTACACTGGATGTGCATTGTTTGTGCTTGTGTGTGGTTTTTAATCGTTGGAACCATTTCAGAGATGAGGAAGCGGCTCGGAGGTACAATAAGTTCCCCCCAGTGGCTGGGGTCCTCCGCCAGGCTCTGCTCTTAGCTCTTAGCTGCTGTGCTCTGTGCAGGACAGAGCTTTTCTTTTCCAGTGACTCATAAGGTCACCTTTCTGCTCCACTGCCACCACTCAATCCAAACAAAACATTCAGGTAAATCTGAACTAAAAAATTTTCCTGGTTACTTGTATTTGCTGGTGCATTATTCCCTTGCCTAGAGTAGTGTACATTCAGTTCCTATCACTCTACTGATGTTCCGTGTGTCCTTGGATAAACCACTTAATTCTTTCCCCTTGTTTTTTTCTTTAAAATGAGGAAAATTCAGCCAACCATTCAGTAGGTAACTTTCAATGTGAATTATTAACCCTCATCCGATTTTCTAATGTCCAACACGCTCTCAGCCTAGCCTCCAATAGCTTGATAACTATGTTCATATAATTGAAGTCAGTTTAGACACTGGCTTGATACTGCAAAATCAGAAAGACAAATTTCCTACAGAAAATTATGTTAGGCCATGTTTGTATTTGCATGGCACAGCAGCTGCCTTCCATTAGCACATTTCATTGAGGGTTAATTCGATGCCATCCATCTTTTTCACATTATTTTTTATTAGGTTTGAAATGTTTACACCATGCCATGCCTATGTGATGACTTCACATATACACCAAAATATGTGTGGACTAAGAGACTACAGTGGAATATTATTGAAATAAAAGGGTTTAAAATTGACAAAAAGAACAGGAGCCAGGAGCTGTTTGAAATGTGCAGGATTTGTCGGGACTTGAGAGTCCAACATCGTCATTTGTCTGGGCTGCTTTCTGAAAGTTCTCAGTAACTGAAACCTTGAGCCAGCAAGACAAGGAGGGCAGAGCTCCGTCCCTGGAGGGGGCTGTTCCTGCTGTAGGCAAGATGAGGGATCATTCCATGGCCTGTAATTTTAATTGATTTGGGGACACCAGGTTATCGTGAGTGGGGTTGCAGTAACATGCAGGAAGGGCTTTGGGGTGGTGGTGGAGGGGTGTTTAGCCTCCTAATTGTACTTCCTGTGAAACTGCCTATTTCAGTGTGCTTCACTTTGGAATAAAGTTGGAAGGCACAGTGTTTGATCCAAATGTCCCAAAAATAATGCTATAAGTTAATCCCACTCAACTTATTTGTTAAATATTCCTCTTCCCCTTGTTAAAGCTCATAGAGACAGATACAGGATTCTCACACATATTTCTTTGTGTGTGTGTACAGTTGTGTCTGTCTATAATGTGTATATGACTGGCAGATAAAGTTAGTGATTTCATGGTGACAAAGTAATTCTGCAAACGTTGCACCAATGATGTGGTGTTATGACAGGGCAGAGACTTCACCGAAGAACCTGTGTGTTTTTGAGAACAGAAGTTATGTTTAATTACAGTACGTAACAGAGTACTTCTGTGTGGGATCGTTCAAAAGTCTGATTGTTGAACAGTTTACCAAGATCATCTCTTTAAGGAGAGAGAGGATGGGGCGCCTGGGTGGCTAAGTCGGTTGGGCATCCAACTTCAGCTCAGGTCATGATCTCGCAGTTCTTGGGTTCAATCCCTGCATCGGGCTCTGTGCTGACGGCTCAGAGCCTGGAGCCTCTCTTTGGATTCTGTGTCTCCCTCCCTCTCTGACCCTCCCCTGCTTGCGCTGTCTCTCTCTCTCTCTCTGTCTCTCTCTCGCTTTGAAAAATAAATAAAAACATAAAAAAAATTAAAAAACGGAGAGGGAGGAAAAGTCTTTCTCATTAGGTCCACCATCTTAGTCTCACTTCATGAAAGCCGATCTGAAGTAAACACACAGGAACCGGGAAAGACTCAGCCATGGTATGTGCTCCCTCGGCTATCTTGTGATGGAGCATAGGGGCCCCCACCCAGCTCCGCCAGAGCTGTAGAGGCCAGAGAGATGTCCCCGAGCTTGCTGGGAGGGCTGTGCACAGCCAGAGGCAGGCCTGTCGGACCTGCCCGGACCCGCCTCCATGGGGTCTTGTGCACCTGTGCAAGGTTCTCCTCTCTTCCAGCAATGACAAAAACAGCTTCTCCATATCTCTCCACATCAGGACTCTGGCTGCAAGTAATAGACATCAATCCAAGCTATGTGAGACAGTAACAAGGAGGTGGTTTCTTCAAGGACATGTCCTAGAACCTCGAGGCAGGAAAGGAGAATGCAGGCCAGTTCCCCAGAGAGGAACCAGAAATGGCCGACAACCGTCAGGAACTCTGGATCAGTGGCCTCTCTGCTTCACATCTGCATATTTGCTGCAATCTTTCTCTTCCTGGCTCTCGGAGCTTGCATCTTACCTGTCCTGTTCCCGTGTGTGGCATTTGGGAACCACGGAGTTCTATGCTCCTATGGCATTCGAGTGGAGAGGGTGCGGGCAAATCAAGGCGTGTGGTTTTTGATCACCTCAGAGGAAATCTTGAAAAAAAAAAACACGAGGCTTCATGAGCCAACCGTTGGCGGCCTCTGTGGTGGCTCTGAAAGAAGTCCATCTTCTCCAGATCCTGTGGTAAGTCAGGATGCTGCCAGGGTGCAGACTGCAGGGAAGCATTGCGCTCCGAGCCCCACCTGCAGCCCTCACAGCCCCCACGCTGGCCTGTGCAGAAGAGCCTGGAAATAGCTGCACCCAGAAGACTTGGGTTTCATGGGCCGGGGGTTCAAAGGGTGGGGCAGGGCACTCTGCAGTGGGGACTCCCTTGTTTCCCTGTGTATAATGTCCTTGCGAGGACACTGGCTTCTACTGGGTGGCCTGCGGTCAGTGGGGGATGAGTGCCATGCTGCTGGGAGCCAGAAGCACGGAGGCTCATGGAGGCATGGAGGGGGGTGTTGAGAGGATTTATCACATGAGGGCAGATGCTGCTGCCGCCACTGAGGTGCTAGAGGTGCTGAGAAGTGCCCTGCTTGAAAGGGGCTCTGGCACCGCTGCTGCCCACAGGCCAGGGCTGACTGTTGCACGTGATGCCTACTGATGTAGGTGGCTGATGCAGGGGAAGTTGTAGGTGGGTTTGGGCCCCAGGCGGATGGGATTTGGGGCTGGCTGGGGCAGGTGGGTGGAATTGCTCTGATGAGCATCAAGACCCAGATGATAGTCACAGTGCCTTCATCTATAGGGAGCTGCTGCGGTGGCCAGTGATAGAGAATGGGATCATAGGGTTTAGCAGGTGGCAGCTGATCAGGGTGTTGCTCAAGCCACATAATGAGAAGGAAAAGGAAAGCATCAGAGATAATAAGAGCCACAGGCCCATGTCTCCAGGTTTTCTGGCCACATCCCCCGCACAGAGGGTTCCCTGGGTCTATGACTCTCTCCTTGTCTGGAGTGTATAACTGGAAAGAAACACCTGGAACAAAAGCAGGGTAGGAAGGACCAAGCGGAAGCCCCTGGATCTGCCTTCCCTCTTTGCCAGGATAGGCAACAGGAAGCAGTGCTGACTTCCTAGAGGAAGTGCAGTGATGAACCCACCACAAAGGACCTGGGGGAGGCAAAGACCATGTCCCCGATGTGCTGGAGAGTGGTTTCCCAGTGTCCATCATGGCCCCACACTGTTCCTGTTTAATTCAGCTGTCTGGCCCCTGGGAGGACCAGGTGCATTTGGGCAGTGACGGGCCCCTGAGCTTCACCAGGAGGAGATGCGGTCGAGCTGCCATGTGGTACATTTGCAACCTCTCGACACTTGGCCCTCTGCCCCTCTCCGCCTATGTGATAAGGTTTCACGTCCCCACAGTTTGCCTTTGGGTTGGAGCCATGCCCTCCTCAGCATGAAAAGCACAGGGATGTGCCTGGGCCCTGGCAGATTCCCGTGAGCGACATCACGTGGGCATTGTCAGAGCCTCCAATTCCCAGGCTGGGCAGGTGCAGCAAAAGCCAATCATGGCCGGAAACGGTCCTTTCAGGGTTGGGGCCCAGCAGGTCCCCAGGAACAAGGATGGCGCAGGAGACATAGGTCATGCTTGGGCTGCTTCACATGCTTCAGAGTTCTTCTAAATGTGCCCCCCACCCAGCCTCTTTGGCTTTTATACATTGGTTGTTCTTCGGGGGCACCAGGAACGGGAGCTGTCGGGAACATTCGCCACAAGTAGAGGCCTGCGTGCCTACCTCCTGCCTCGGCCGCCTCAGCATCCCTGGGCCCATCTCCACCACAGCCGCCCATGTACAGGCTGGGGTCCGGTCCCACCAGCCACAGACACAAACAGTTGAAATTAATCCACTCTTTAGAGTTAGAATTAAACCATTGCAAAAGTTTGCCCTATGACTACTCTCTTTCCAAGAGCTTCTTGAAATGACAAACTCCATGTGACTGAAATAGGGTTCAGAGACTTTGCCAGCAGGATGGACCTGTGGGGATGGCAGAGGGGGAGCAG
Source organism: Crocuta crocuta (assembly GCF_008692635.1). Taxonomy (NCBI): domain Eukaryota; kingdom Metazoa; phylum Chordata; class Mammalia; order Carnivora; family Hyaenidae; genus Crocuta; species Crocuta crocuta. Next base: position 11,583,727 of record NW_027551559.1, read on the forward strand.
AGCAATGAGAGTGGTGGCTCAGAAAGCAGATCTGAGGGGCAAGGAGAGTTAGAAGTCACCTCTTTGCCCCTCTCCTACCCACTTGTTGGATGTCCTTCTTTCCTGAAAGACCCAGGAGGAACATTATTGCCTCCCTCAGCAAGCAGACTCCTGAGATTGCTGTCACTCAGGAGACCCACAACCTAGGCAGCCCCGCTTGGTTGTGGAGAGAAAGGCATGGGACACACCTGGGGAGAGAGCATAGGATTACCTGGCAGGGCCTTACCTGGGGGAGAGGGGCCTGCTGTTGGACAGAAGACAGCGCCTACTCACACGGTGACTCAGACCCCCCTTGGGAACTTGGTGGTTCAAGTGGGGTGGGTCAAGCCCTAGCCTCTACCTTGAGAAAACCTTTCAATTTCATATTCTTAGATACTTTAAAAAAATACAGATTGCATTGAAATTAAAGCCACATCTGAATAAGTCACACTGTTGTTTTATTAGTATGTAATCAACTTAACACTCAGCCCTTTGCATGGGTCAGATATTAGTAGACACTCAGTCCAGACATTGTAATTAAGCATTTATGCACCAGGACTCGGCCCCTCAGACCACTCAGATGTAGCACAACCTGCTCTGTGGCAGGTTCTCGTGTCTTCCTGGTCCTGACCTGATGCCTGGGCTCCCCCTCCTTGCTCACATCCAGCCCAGCACTGCTCCACTGTTCGCCACCACCACCGTGGAGCTCTGACACCCAAGGGGCCTTGAGTCACCTCTCCTGGAGCCAGGGTTTCCACTTCTCTAGTGCCAATGGATGTCACATACAAGTTTCACTAAGAGACACTTCAAATGGTGGTGCCCGGGGGATTGGGTGCCCAAGCCTGCTGACTCAGGGTGCCCGGGGTGCTGCACAGCTGAACTACAAGCCCCCCTCGGCTTGCTCAAGGGCCTACTACATTTGTTCCAATGCTCTGGAAAAGTTTTCTAGAGCAGTTTTGAAAGCTTGCAGCAAAAAAGCTCCAAGTTCATTGCTTGTTTCTTGGATATCTGGGTCAAAACTTCCAAAGAGGGGTGTGCAGACTTGGATGTCACCCCTGCCAGCCCTAAGCAGCACAGCCCGGAGGTCCTCGGCAATCACATCATACTTCTGCTGGTCAAACTTGGACATGGCCAGCTCATCCTGGGGGTAGGCGGTACCCTCAGGGTAGCAGTCCTTGGGCACTGGGAACTCAACACACCGAAGCTTGGGCAGCTCACAAAGAGCAGTGAAGAGGCGTCTCAGAGCCCGGGCTGACAGTGGGTTCCCCAGGAAGCGGAGCTCACAGAGCTCATGGCAAGGGCTCAGGGCCAAGATCAGCATGCTCATGTGGCTGTCCTCAATGCTGCACTCCTCCAGGGTGAGAATCCTCAGTGTCTGCGCAGCCCGGCCCAACAGCCTGAAGAAGGTTGAGGGGAACAGGCGGAACAGGCCATGTCCACTGAGGTCCAGCACCTCCAGATATGTGCTGTGGGCACAGTCTGCCAGGAAGGCCATGTCTGCGTGGTTCAGGGAGCAGTTGGCCAGGTCCAGGACCCTCAGTGGTGTCCTTAGGGGGCTAGGGCAGGACAGAAAACAGCACAGGTGAGAGGCAGCACACCGCCGCCTTGCTTTACTCAGCCTAAAAATAAAATGGCTTTTACATATGTAAACATTGGAACAAATCAAAAGAAGAAAGATACTCTGTGACATGTGAAAATAATATGAAATTCAATTTTCCGTATCCATAAATAAAGTGTTATTAGAGCTAGGGTCATTCATTTGCATGCTCTCTGTGACCACCTCGGGGCTGTGATGGCAGAGCTGAGCCTTAAACCAGTGGTATGGCCAAGTGTGGAGAAGAATTAACCCCAAACAGGTCTGGCCTTTGTCATCAGTTCCTAAAATGTTAAATCTGTTTTGTCACCCACCCACTGTGTCTGCTCACATGCTTGCTGTGGGGCAGTGAGGTGCACATGAACCGGCACAAAACAGCTAGCTTCATTCTGAACACAGAGAGGAAGCCCTCACAACTTTAGGGTGGGGAAGAGCCATGGAGCCATCTAGTCCAGACTTAGCCTTGCCTGGAACCCTAAACACCCTCCTGTGTTCTAATGTAACTGGGGTAGGTGGCCCGGCACCAGCAAAGGCACAGCTGGGGTGAAACCCTGCTCTGGCAGGCAGTTCTCAAAGCCAGGAAGAGCCCCGGACTTGCGAAGAATGCGCGTTCTCAGCCCACACTGCCCTGGGGTCTGGTGCCACCAGGCTGAGCACTCAGTGCAGGAGAGAATATGGGGTCCTGTTTTCTGTCGCCCCCTCCTGCCCCCCACACTGGTACCTCCTGGGTGCTGAGAGTCTGCTGTCTACTCATCATGCTTGCCCTTTCCCCAGACCCTCCATCCAGGTCTGTTGTGTGGGTCAAAGAAGCCAGAGAAGCCCTTGTGAATACGAATGTGATCACGTCTTCCTGCTCAGAACCTCCAGGGACTTTGCTTGCTCAGGAACAGCCAAAGCCCTCCCTTCCCTCCCCTCCCCTACTCACCTCTCTCTCACACTGTCCTGCCTACCAACCCCAACCTTCTCCTTGCTGACCCCTGATCCCTCCATATTACCAGCTTGCACCCTTTGTGCCTCTCTCCAGGCTGCTGCACAGCCTGCCTTCTCAATGCCCTAGGTCTCTGCTCAGAGTCACGCCAGGGAGTGAGACTTTCCCGACCACCCCCCAGTCCCGCTCCTGTTTAGCCTGGCACACTCACGCTCGGACCTTCCTGGCGTCTCGCCTCGCCAGGCTCTCGACAATCAGCCAGACCGAAACACTCGTGGGAGCACATACTCCACCAGTGGAGGTCAGAGTGGAGGGAGATGGGAAAGCCTGAGAGGGGCTGAGCTAGCAGGACGGCCCCGCTAGGCTGGCGATGGGTGGTCTGGCTTGTGGAACCAATCTGCCCCAGTGGCAAAGGCCCATCTAGGCTAAGGCCGTATGCAGGACTGTCCTGAGGGTCTCAAAGGGCCAGCCACCATATGTCAGAGTTCATGCACACTCGAGCGCAAAACCGTCCTTTCTTGTGTCAGGGGATTGGGGTGAGGAGGAAGGGAGCCCTCATTTCTCTCTGTGGAAGACCTGGGACAGAAGACCAGGGATGGGGGCCTGGGGCAGGCGGGGTGCCCACCAGGGGAGGAAAGGCGGGTACAGCCCTTAGTCAGCAGCTTCTGGGTTTCCTTTGTATAAAAGAGAAACATCTGTAAGCCAAGGACTCCCTAAACTAGAAGCTACATATTCACCCTCACTGGCTCAAGAAAGAAGTTTAATTTTCTATGTTGCCAGCAAGGTGGCGCCCTGGCCCTCCTGATGCTCCCACCCTTGTGTGGTGCCCTCCCTCCTGTGGGTGGACCCACTGACTGGCTCCAACGCAGTGCACGGAGGTGCGGACACACCAGTCGCAAGAGCCGGTTGGGACTGCGGCTTCTGTCTGGGTGATCTCTGGTTCTCAGATCAGCCTCCCTCTCGCGAGAACGCCAGCAGCCAAGGTGCAGAGGCCACCTGCCAACAGCCTCACGCCGAACTTGCAAGTCTATTGCCTCACCTTCCTGGCCCACCAAGCCTTCAGAGGAGACCACAGCCCAGTGGACCCAAGTCGTGCTGGGCTCTGATGGAGCCTATCGCCCACCATATGCTCAGTGTTGGAGTAATTTGTTATGAGACGGACAACTAATATAACATAGGCACTTGTATGTTGTTTGTTTTGCTAATTTTCTCTTCTGCCCGCTAACCAAACACAGTCCTCCTTGAGTTCTCTGTGTTGCCAGACTACACACAGCCTGACCGCCCTGGGTCACATCCCTCTGTCTGTGCCCTCCTGCTGCTCCGGGCCCTCATGGAGTGAAGGTGAGGGAGCCGGGAACCTTGTGGCCTTATAAAATGATAGATCCCATCTTCGGCCTGGCTGCTGAGAGGGCCCTGTGTCCCTCAGACCCATGCTGAGGAGCTGTGAACAGAGACATCGCTAACCTGGCCCACCCTCCATCCTGTCACCCCCCAGACTCACCCGAGCAGCTTCTGAACCTTCCCTGTCAGGGTGGAGAAGGCCACACTCAGCTCCGTGAGCTGGGTCATCTGGCTGAGCTCCCAGGCGATGGAGGCGAGGAAGGGGTCTTCGCCATGGGGGGTTAGGGGGCTGCTGGGAGGCGCATCGAAGGCCTTGGCCGGCAGGGTGAGCGAGGCCAGCTGGGGGAAGCCCACCTGGGCCAGCAGCTGCTGCACGTGTCCCGCATGCAGTCGCACATTGTGCACCACCTCCAGCTTGCGGAGCTCCCCAGGCCCGGCCAGACGCAGCACGTGCAGGAGCTGGCTGGGGCCCAGACTGTCTGCGCGGAAGGAAAGGCAGTGCACACGCAGTGGGGCAGGGCCTGCTGGGCCCAGGGCCTGCACCACCACCTTGAAGTTGCCCTCAGTGACAAAGAGGTCAGCAAGGACCCGGATGGGGCGCCGGGCGGCGGGGGGCGCGGCCTGCAGCTGGCAGCAGGTCCTGGCCAGCAGCTCTGTGCGGCCCCACCTGCCCAGAGCCCTGCCACAGGGGCACCGCTGCACCCGCACGTCCCGGATGCCCGTGAGGTCTGCCACCCGCAGCCGCCCCGGGCCCCCGGCCCGCAGCACGTGGTCCGCGAGGCCCTGCACGCAGGCCTCCAGGCAGGCCCTGCAGGCGCGGCCC
>NW_027551559.1:11589459-11671981 GCF_008692635.1 Crocuta crocuta
GCGACCTCATTGTGCCCGCCTGTGGCGGCCGGAAGGCAGGACGGTGCTCTCCCCTTGCGAGTCTCCCAAAGATGTCCGCCCTTCTCACTTATTTTTAGCTGCAGCTGCTGTGAGCAGCTCGGAGCAGGCCCTCTGGTCATCTGACAGCTATTTTGGTCATAGATGCTTGTTTGGCTCTGGCCCTGGAGGTGTCAGCCAGTGGCCAGTCTGTCCTTGGGGCGCTCAGCTGGTGAAAGCAGAGCTGCCCGAGTGCTTGGCTAAGGGGCACCGGGCCCCTGACAAGTGCTGCCCGTGCCCACTGCAGGGGGTCCTGTGCTTGGGAGCTGCAGTGGGCACCACGGCCCCGCCGTGGACCAGGGGGACCGCAGACCAAGGCCCTCCTGCCCAAGGCCACGTCCCCGCAGAGCCAGGCTCCCGGGGTGAGGCGCGCGGGCGATGTCCCTGGGCACCGCAGGACCAAGCCAAGAGCAACGTGACTGCGGCTTAGAAAAACAGGCCCCATTTATTTATGTTCCTGAAGGTGAGAACAAGTCAGCATTGAAACAAAGTAGCAATGGAAACGGCTCAAAGCAGCTGGGAACCGCAAAGGCAAAGTCCCAAAGTCTCTCTGGTGCGGAGCCTGCCCGTCCCCGCCCCGTTCCAGGTGGCTGAAGTCTGGCGGTGCTGCCGCCCGGAGGATGCGCGTCTGTGGGGAAGACACCTGCCGCAGGAAACTCGTTAGAGGTCTGCCGTCTACGCAGGCTCTCCCTGCTTACTATCATTCTGCTGCGTTCGGTGAGGGGTGGTCCTCTCCGGGCCTTCTCTACAGCCCAGACCTCAGGCCCAGCTGCTCCAACGTGGGTCCCGGGCCTACAGGTGGTGACCAGGAGCCCCACTACCTACACGTGCCTTATCAAAAAAGAAAGGGAACCGGCATTCCAAATACGCTCAGGTGCACCCTGTGTCTGCGACACACCTCACTGGGGGCTACTAGGGAACCATCGCCCATGGGCCTCTGTGGCCTGGAAGGCCGGGAAGCCCGGTCCCAGAGGGCTCACCCTGCTCTGAGACACCCCAAGCCTGCCTGGGCCTCCCCATGGGAACCAGGGATCCGTGTGTTTCCTCCCCAGCCTCAGCACACCCCTCGGAGCACGGAGGGGTTCAGAGCAGTACAGGTGTGGGGTTCTGGGTAGCTGGCCCTCTGAGCCCGTGGACTGGGGTTGAAGAGTCGTGGAGGTGGAATGGCGGGAGGCGAGGTGATGGCCAGGCGGGCAGGGCCCACGGCGCGCTGACGGGGGGTGGCCAGCAGCTACGGCCTGGGTGCGTCAGGAGGTCCCAGCGTGAGTGCCTCATTCCCAGCCCTCAGGCACTGGTCTGGGCTGAGGGTCCTCTGCTCCATTTGACAGGGATTCTCCCTGGAAGGGCTGGCTCATCCAAATACCTCACAGCTGTGAAAAGAATGAGGGTCGTTACTCGTACCCCACAGCCCACCCCACCCAGCTGCTTGGTGCCCGGGACGTGGACAGCACAGAGTCCTTGGCTGGGAGGTGCTGCGTGAGGCCTCACGCCCTGCAAGGTGCTCTCAGACTCATGGACACACATCCATTTTTTAAAAGCACTTCAGGTGCACCTGGGAGGCACAGTCAGTTAAGCGACGGACTCTTGATCTCAGCTCAGGGCATGATCCCATGATTCATGAGTTCAAGCCCCACATTGGGCTTTGTGCTGACAGTGTAGCGCCTGCTTGGGATTCTCTCTCTCTCCTTCTCTCTGACCCTCCCCTGCGTGTGCTTTTTCTCTCTCAAAAAATAAATAAGTAAACATTAAACAATTTTTTTTTTTTAAAAAGTAGAAGCACTTGGGGCCAGCATGGGCGAGGTCAGGGTAACAGAGACAAGGGCATTCTCTGCAAGGCTGGCTGCACTCACGGTGGATTCATCCCTGGGTCTGGGTCCAGGCAGAGCCTACGGGCAGTCACCTCGGCTGGCATCACGATGCATTTAGAGGTAAAAACGTTCTGACCCTGAAACGTGTCAGTTCTGTTTGCTGTTCTGATCCCAGAACGTGAGTGCGTGTGTACCTCAGAGCACCACCCTCCAGCATGGCTCCAGGGCACGGGCTCTGTGAGTGGGTGTGGGGGAGGTACCCTGTTCTCAGAAGGGCAGGGTGCCAGGTTCCCCAGGAGCCTCTGCTGGGAGGGGTCCCCACTGGCTCCTGTGGCCAGGCTTCTGTGGCGTGACCACACCAGGGTCTGCGGGCCCTGTCCTCTCAGAGGAGTGAATGCCTCAACTCTCAGAAATCACCCTCTGCCACCCTCTTTGACATGGTTTCTAGGGGTATAGGCAGTGAGGTCCCCGGGAGGTTGGTCCAGGGACAAAGGGGAACAGCCCCGCTGGCCAGGGTGCTCCTCCCAGGGGGCTGTTAATGTCCAGCCACGTGACTGTGCGTGGGAGCATATGGAACAAGGCAGAGTCGCAGCCAGGCTGGGTGGCTGGTGGTGGCGTGTCCAGCATCTTAGGGTGACAATGGATGAGACTCCTCCCATTACTTCAGGGGAAGCCAAGACAGCCCCTCACCTAGGGAGTGTTTTGTCTGCCAGTCAAACCACTGGCCGAAGGGGAGGCATTCACCAATTAGAGCCCAGGTCACTGGTCATCACCAGTGACCTAGGCTCGTGGGCCAAAGACCTGTCTCCCATACTCTTGACTCAGCATACCCTCAGACTTGGCCCTTCCCTCCGATGCTGCCTAGAAGGCAGACTGGGTGTCTCCCCAGAACTGAGGGATGGCTCTCACAGAGTGGGGGGAATGAGGGTGTCTCCCCAGAACCAGGACAGTGCTTCCTGCAGTGGATGCGTGTATGACCTCGGGCTGGGTGAAGGTTGGCTGAGAAGGGCTCTGTGTGTGAGTAGACCCCCACCCTTTCTTGCCCTGGTCACCCCAGTCCCTCCCTCTCAGGGGCCATGTGTCTGCGTGTACACCCTGGGTGGTGTCTGCGCTCTCCTGTGCTCCCAACAGTAGCCAGGCACCCACGCTAAGAACACAGAGCGGCCAATCCTCGGGCACAAAGACCCATCAGGAGGACCCTGGGCAAGTCCTGAGCGTGCCCGGCAGCACCTGGGCCTCTTGCAGGGAGGTCTCAGGAGAGGGTACTCACGGTTGTGGTGAACTGGCTGTGGAGCTGCGGCTGGGAGCCCCTCCTGAGGACAGCAGGGGAGGCGCTCTGGTGGCCCTCCTCAGGGAACAGCCCTGGGAGCCCGAGGCCACCGGCCCCCAATGACGTGCACTCGGTCACTGCAAAGAGGGGCTGGGTCAGGGGTGGCTGCCCCTCTTGCCTCTGTGCTCGGCACTCAGGGCCCCCTGAAGCGTGTGAACAGAGAGCGAGGCCTGCCCTGTGTGCAGAGTTACTACAGGACGGCGTGGGGCGGGGTCAGAGCAGATGGGACAGCGCTGCTGGAGGCGACACCTTACGAGCAAGTGTCTCCTGACCCTGCTTTTCTGAAATCAGAGAAGACTGGGCGGGATGAGCTCAGGTGACCTCTCTACCGGCAGGAGGCCTCTGGCTCACACCAGGCAAGTCCAGGGGGAAAACCAAAAAATGAGGCCAAAGAAGGGCCACATGGCTTAAATAAAAAGCTGAAATAGGACAGGATGAGGTCTTGGCCTTAAAGGTCTCTTGGGGGCTGTACTGTATCACTGCACACAAGCCACGGCCACGGCCCTGCTGCATAGGCACAACTTCCATGTGGCAGGGGTGGGGGGTTCCCACACACTTCTGTGCAGGGATCTCAGTGCTGTCTCTGCACGGAGCCGAGATGGCTGAGCGGAGCCCTCCCGCATGGGCTAGGGAGCATGGCACCAGGAAAGTGCAGTGGCTCTGGGCTGGAATGTGGGTGTGCCCCCAGCCGTGCTCCCCCTGGGCCTGCCCGGAGAACGAGCCTGACCAAGGTGGCTGATGCTGTTCTGAGCAGGTGTGCAGCCCGTGGCACACCTGGGCACCCCCAGCAGGCTTCAGGCACACGCCTCCATCTGGGCAGAGATGCCTTTGTGGTCGGCGGTGCCCTCAGGGGTGTAGTCACGGTGGCAGCGGCCCAATGGGGGCCTGGGTGGATGCGGTCCCAGGCAGTGTTACCCTGAGGAGGGGCCTCCCTGGGCAGTGGAAAGGATTTCTCTGGAGAACCAGACACCTGTGGCCCTCCAGGCCACGTGTGTAGTGATTCCCCACACACAGGACACTAGGAAAGCAACCACTGACGCCCTGCCAACACGCCTGTTCCCTCCATGTGGAGGCTGGTGCTCAGAATATTCGGTGAGCGCAGGCCTCTCCGTGTGCAGTCGGCCAAGGGGGGACCTATGTGGGCGGCTATGAGACCGGACAGCGTGGACACAGTCTGCATGATACACGTGAGTCAATCACCAAAGGCTGCTTGTGCCCCATTCATATACCTGTGGTCACGGGTACGCTCAGCCCCGTCTCTACTTTCTCTTGTCAGCCCTTCTGTTCTCTCTTCTTTCTATGTTCTTTTGGATCGACCTTTCCTGAGGATCCCATTTCATCTCCCCTGTGGGTGTATTTGCTGTTAAATCTTTGCTTTGTTATATTAGGGGTCATTTGGGTTTAAAATGCAGATCTTCCTAGTTACAATCTGCCCCCAGTGGCATTCACACCTCCGCAATCGTGCACGGCTGAGAACCGCCACATTTCCATGGTTCTCTGCTGGGCCCAGGCACCACAGGTCTCTGGCATGTCACCCCTGTGTTCATTTGACCCCGTGCTATTCAAACAGCCACTGTTTGTTCCAGAGATTTAAACAGAAGAGCCTCCTTTCTGCAGCCTTTACTCCACCCCGTGTCACTGCCCTTCTCCTTGGGGTTGGCTGGTGAGGGAGGGTTCCAGCTGTCACATGCAGGAGCATTGCTTCACTTTGTCTCACTGTTCCTGAAAGACACATTTGTCATGCTGAACTTTGACGGTTGTCAGACAATGACGGCCCACAGCATTGTCTGCCGTGAGAAGTCCCTCTGGCTGCTTTCAAGATGTCTGTCGCCACTGGGTTTCCATTCTGTGTGCTTGGGGTTCACGGGTTTTCTTGGGCCCTTGGGTTTATACCTTTCATCAAGTCAGGGAAATATTCAGCCATTGTGCCTTCAGAGTCTTGTCCCTCCACTTTGGGGACTCCGGTACCTGTTTATTAGGTCGCTTGAAGTTGTCACACAGCTCACTGATGTTCTTCTTCCTTGATTCTCTGTGTGTTATTCTGGACAGCTTCTATTGATACATTTCCACTAACTTCTCTTCTGTCAAGTCTTACTTCCTGGTAACCCTACCCAGAGACATGTTCATCTCAGGTATTTGTGGCCTTTTATCTTAGATTGTCCGAGCTATCTTCCCTGTCATGTCTTCATGTTGTGGGCACCAGGGACACAGAATGATGGTGTGAATACCAGGACTGGCGATTTTAACAGGCACGTCAGTTCTGGCCGATGTTGCCTGATTGATTACTGCCCTTGTGGTGGTCTGTTTCCTACAACCTTGCATGCCTGATACTGGACAGTGTGAGTCTACCCTGTTGGCTGCTGGATAATCCTATAAATCTCCTTGAGGTTTGCTCTAGGATGCAGTGAGGTTACCTGCAAATGTCTTCCATCCATGACACGGTGGCAGGTCAGCAGCAGGTGCCAGTTCAACACCCTACCCTGACCAAGCCCCTCAGGGGACCTGCTGCTGCCCCAGGGATGAGGCTGCTGCTGTCTGTGCATTGGGGGTGGGGGGGGGAGGGGCAGAGGTTCTGGGCTGGGCGGCCTCCCCAGGTGCAGTGCTGACCAGCACTCTGCTGAGCCCAGACCCCAGAGGCCTCGCAATGCATGGGGCTCCCCTGGTCTGTCCTTCTCCACTGGGAGTCTGCAGGCTCCCTGCACTGCACCCGGGGGCTCTCAAGGCAGAAATCGGACCAATGACAGGGATGTGTGACACATCACATTCCTGCCTCTCAGGTCACTACCTTTGGTGCCAGATGTCCTATGTCTTAAAATCTTGTTTCACATGTTTTGTCTGTTTATGTTTTGTTTTGTCTGGTTTTTGTTTGCTTGCTTGTTTTAAATCTGCTTCCCATTACCTCATTTTGGGTGGAAGTAAAAATTTTTGTTGTTTGTTTTTATAATTAAAGAAAAATTAGAACGCGTTTGAAAGCTTTTGGAAGTGCACAGGAGCAAGTGAGATAAATGAGCACATGAACTGCCCCCGTCCCCAGAACCGGCTGTCAGGGGCCGGAGCGTGCCTGCCCCCGTGCCTAAGCACACTCACACGTGGAAGGCTGCCTCCCCGTCTCCTGCTCCAGCTCATCCTCCTCCTCGAAGCAGGTGCGCATGTCGTACGGCCAGGGGCAGGAGGCAGAGCCCCTCAGGGCTGGGCTGGCAGCAGCATGCAGGCCCAGGGGCCCCAGGGCAGAGGAGGACTGGCTGCCAGAGGAGGAGGTGCTGCTGTCTGAGATGGTAGAGTGTGGCCTCTTAAAGGAGGCAGCGTGGTCACAGGGGGGCACAGCTATGGGTGCTCGGCTCCGTGACTCTGGAAGGGGACAGAAAGCAGGTCAGTCTGGCTTTGGCTCCAAAAGTATAGTCCAGACTCGAGAACGAAATGGCCATCTGAAAGCTGACTGGTCCCTCTCACTGCAGTCATGTCAGGCACGATGTGGCCACCACTCGTCCAGGCCACCATGCTGGCCTTTGGGGCCCACAGTGGGTGCCGGGGCCTGAGTCTGAGCCGGTGGGACAGAGTGAGGGTGAGGGCTGAGGCCACATTACCTGCCCCCTTCCTGATGGCCCGATCACTTATGGCTGCATCGCTGGGCTGGATGTCCGTGAACGGTTTGTTGCCCATCCCCATTGACACCATTTCCTGCATTCTGAGCTCTAAAACAGAACAAGGTAGGACAATTTTCCCAGCAACTGCTTGGCTTTGACACCATGCCTGATGATGCTCTGCACCCAACACCGTCTGTCCAGACTGGGAGCATGTCGGGGCCTGGCCCAGCCCCCTCCCCAAATGTCGTTGGGGGGCCAAGGTGGTGGGGCTCCTGTTTGGGCACATGCATGTGGTCTGGCCTCACGGTGGCTTCTCTCGAGGAGCTCAAGGGAGCAAACAAGAAAAAGGAGGACACGGGGCCTGGGTGTCCCACTGGGGAGAGAAGGGAGGTGTCCCCTGTCCCCATGAAGGACAGTTTGCTGCACAGCAGGCCCAGCTTGCAGGAGACACATGGCTGCCAGAAAGACAAACTGACAGATGTCTGCATGTCTTTGAATATTGAGCATAGGATAAGAATCTGAGAATGAGTTAATCCCTAGTAAAACCAAGCCAAGAAAAACAAATATAATGATTATAGTTGGTAGGATAGTGGGGAGGGAGGGACAGGAACCGAGGAGATTGGGGAGAGCAACCGGGACAAGGCCAGGGGGGCTTCCTGCTGCGTGCAAGGGCTGGCTCTGCTCCAAGGAGACTAAGGGGCCAGTGAGTATCTGAGCAAAGTCACAACGCAACACACCATGTAGGCACATGCATGTGTACATGTGTGTATGCACACACATGTGCATGTGTATATATGTGTGCAGGGAGGGGTCTACCCTTTGAAGGAAGCTGCTGGGGGGAAGCCGTATGGCATCTCTGATAACAGGTCAAGGCTCTGGTCAAGGCAACTGCTGCTAAAGGGGCCAGGTAGTTGTGTTTAGGTGTTTGGACCTTGGAGCCCTTGGAGTATCTCAGACCTGGGGGGTCAGAGCTGCCATCAGGAGGGCCATCTTGGAGAAGCCGCTATGTAGATGACATTTGCAGATGGCAGACCGGATGAAATGCCACCCTGTGGGTGTGAACAGAGATGAAACTGGGGGGTCGAGGGGAAGAGGAACGAAGGGGGCTGACTTGCAGGCACAGGAAGCCTGGGTGGGGTCCTGGCACACGGTGCATGGTGCCTTACAGAGGCGTCCCTTACCTTGAGGGAGGCCACAGGCTGTCCACCAGCCCGTCTTCCAGGAGGACATGGTGCTTTGACAACAGGGTGGGGTAGAAAGCTGACCCCAGTGAGCCTAAGGTGTCATAGGGCAGCGTCATGACAACCTCTCTGGAGCTGCCGTGGTGTGGGGACAGGGGCTTTGTTTACACATGTGTTTGTGTGCTGATGGAAGGATTCCAGCCATTTCCACATAAATGGTGCTGACTGAGGGGCCCTCCCAGGGACACCTGGGCCCTAGGGCTCTGCGGGGGCAGCCTGGCCCATACTGGCCCCAAACACCTACCCAGGTCCAACCCACTAACCCCTGAACCCAGTCCCTGACCCCATGCCCCTAGCCTGAACTTAGCCCCTAACCCTTGGCCCCAAACCTCCACTCCAGGGCCAGAGCCCTCAACACAGAGCTGCTCTGCACAGTCCTCTCGCCCACCTCTATTCCGCAGAGCCTGCCGCCACAGGATCTGCCCCAACACATGGGTCCAGGCTGTCTTGACCTCTGCAGAGCTGGCCTGGAGAACGTAGGTGTCCTGGGGTTTCCGCCGTCTGCGGAACCAGATCTCAAACCTCAGGCCGGTGTCTCCAACGTTCTCCGTCATGCCAATCTCGGCTGTCTGCAGCACAAGCAGGGGCGGCAGCATCAGCAACCACGGATCCCACTGAGCACTCCCTGCTGACTGACCGACCCCAGCACTTCAGTGGTGGGGTCCTTTCACCCAGGCACCAAACGGTGGGGACGAGGCAGGATGGGGCCCACAGGATGAACTGGGTTCCATTACTGTGCACTGGCTCCCTCTTGGAGCCTCAGTTTCCCCACTGGAGAAAGGAAGGCTGGACTGGAAGGTTCTGTGGCTGCCGCACCAGATGGGACTACAGAACCCCATCTGATACACTCCTCGGCATTGGCAGGTAAGGGCTTATGGGCCTGGGACCCTCTCAGGAGCTCTCAAGCTCAGAACCTCAGTCAGGGGAAGGTCACACCTACAGACATGCCCAGGGAACACTTCCCCCTCGCCTGAAACGAAGTTGCCGACTGAGGAGACTTTTTCCAGCCTCTGAACCAGTACATGCAACTATAAAGGACAAGCATCTCCTTGCAGCTTTTGAAGGCCTGAGGTTTTCAAAGCTCAGACACAGAATCCCGTGTCCCTGCTCATACCCAGCACACCAGGCCCTGACGCCCAGCGCACCGGGCCCTGACACCCAGCACACCAGGTCCTGATAGATACCCAGCGGCACCAGGTGAGAGGCAGGCGTGTTACCTTGAAGGACTGTTTGTACGCGTAAGTGTCGTAGCCTCCGTCCACCTTTTTGGTCTTGCTAAACAGGATAAGGTCTTCAAAGAGGAAGACATGCCTCAGATACTTTTTCCTTCCACAGCAAACGATAAACTCGTCCTGGCACCTCAGCTGCCCCTGCTCCTTCAGATTTACCTGCAGATGGAGCAAGTCTCCCTCAGGGACAGTGGGACCCCCAGAGAGGGGAGAGGGGCTGGAGGTGAAATCGATCACCCACAGTGAGTGATTCAATCAATGATGCCTATAATGAAGCCTCCATAGAACCCCAAAGGATGGGGCTTGAGTGAACAGGTGGGATGCGCAGAGCGGGCATGGAAACTCTGCGCCCGTCTCCACATATCTAGCCCTGTGCCTCTCTTCCATCTGTCTGTTCCTGAGTTATGCCCTTTATGACACACTGGCAATGTCATAAGTACACTGCTTCTCTGGGTTCTGACCTTTGCGACTGGTGTGTGCAGTGCAGGTCAGGGGCAGTCTTGTGGAATGGAGCCCTTACCTGAGGGATCTCATGCTATGTCCAGGCAGATGATGTCAGGATTGAGTTGAATTATAGGACATCCAGCTGGTATCTGAGAATTTTTCAAATGTATGGGGGAAAACTCACACATTGTAACTGCTGCCAAACCCTCCGGGTCGGGGCTCCTGCTGGTCTGCATGGAGGTTACAGTGAAAACCCCTCTCTTAAATTCTGAAAGCCCTTATGTTCATTTGAATGGAAGCCCCCTTGTTGATGTGGTGTTAGAGACTCACTCATTACTAGAGATAAACCCCAGTGTGGCTGACCTGGCATTCAGTTATGAATTCTGCATCTGAGCTGCCCCTTCGCTCCCCAGAAATCCCTCCAAGCTGTGGTCTGGGCTGATGGCTATGTGAGAAGGCGCGGCCTCCATGCCCTGGCCAGGCTCCCTTCGTGGAGTATATCCCAAACCATGGCCACCAATGCTAAGTTTCTCCCATAACCTTCCAGCCCACGGACAGATCTGTCCTTGGGTTACCTGAGAACAGCTGGTCCAATCCCAAATTACTCAGCTGTGCCTGCTGAATGGAGGGTTTAAGAGGCCTGTGGGTTCTGTGAGTGACCATGCTGGGGTGCCCTGAGTCCTCCATGGCTACTCACAGCCACAGAAGTCACTGGAGAACTATACTTTGTGCCAGACTCCATCACGGGTGCTGACCGTAGCCATGGATCTGCCTTCTCCAGCTGACATCAGGAGACCCACCTCCAAGCCCAGGTAGGGTGGAAGGGCAGGGGCACGATGTCGGCACACCCCCAGCCAAGTCCGTGCACAGGCTAGTTCACCGGGCGGGGTGCCCAGCGTTGGCAGTAGGAGGACATCCATATGGGGTGGTGGCCTGGGGGCTGTGCTGCATCATGGTGGCCAGAAGGGTCCAGGCTCAGATTCTTGCTCACAAAACTCTTAATGCTGTTTTTAAGCAGGGCACCCACATTTTCATTTTGTGCCAGGAATTCTGTGGCTGTCCCTCTGAATGTCAGACACAGGGGCTCTGCCAGAGAAAGGGCTCCTCTTCTGCCTATGCTGGTCCCCCCATGCTACTGTGACAGGGTGGGGCATGGATGCCGGCCCTCAGCACCCGAGCAGAGAGGCTAGCAGCATGGGATGAGCCAATGTTGGCTTGCCCCAAGCCCGACGGCCCAAATTTTCGTGCATCCGTTGTGTTCACGTAGCCCTAATAAACAGACGGTGAGCCAGTTAAAGCCCGCCTGCTATTCACACCCTGCAGCTGCTGCTCCAGTTGCCTGGACAGGAAGCCCCTCTCTGCTCCCCTCACCTGCCAGGCCCCTTGAGAGTTCTCGAGCTTCAGGAAACTCGCTCCAGGGAGAGCACATGTGTTCTGACCCCAGGTTACGTCTTTCCTGAACTCCTGAGAGCCCACCAGGGCCTCAGGGCACTTACATCACAGCCTCGGACTGCGTCCATTGCCAATAGGTCATTGCCGTGGCGCAGCTGGAAGCGGACCACGCCCTCAGCAGCCCGAAGCTCGCCTAGCTCCTGCTCCCAGGCGGGGCAGCAGCTGGCCTCCCTGACCAGGTCCTGGAGCAGCAGTGCGTACTTGCCCATGCGCTGCACGGGCTTCAGCAGGTAGGAGGCCAAGTCCATCTTGTCTCCCAGCTCCCGCTGCTTGTCCTGCAAGGGCCGGGGCGAGAGGGTCAGCCCCTGAGCCAGGTGGGGGGCAGCGCGGCTCGCGGGGTTGGGGGGGTGACCTTGAAGAAGGCGTTGCCTTGGCTGTAGAGCAGGGCATCTGACCGGGGCTTGTTCTTGCTGTAAAGTGCGTACATGCCAAACTGTTCCTCCTGCAAAAGGGGAGGGCACCATGCACCTGAGTTGGGGGCTGGGGTCAGAGTCTATGCCCCTCCCTTCCCCCTCCGTGCGNGTTGATAATATAAAACAACACAGAGTTCATCTTGTGGCTAAAAGCACCTTCTTAGAAATAGCTGAATTAAAAATAGAACTATCCTATGACCCAGCAATTGCACTATTACTAGGTATTTATCCAAAGGATGCAAAAATGCTTGNTGCATTATGATCCTCTGGGCTTCCCAGCCTCCGGGGGCTGCTCAGGTCAGGGTCAGAGTTCTACAGGGTCAGAGTTCTAGAGGGAGAGGGAGTCCTCACAGGGCTGGCCTGGGAAGTGGCATGGAGAGCCTTTGTTCATTAACGGTCAAGAACTAAAGTTGCGTCAACAGGTAGAATTCTCACCATTGTAATAGCCAAAATTATGGAAAGAGCCCAAAAGTCAATTGACTGATGAATGGACAAAGATGTATATATATTTACAATGGAACAGTATTTAACGANCACTCATATGCGGAATTAAAGAAACACACCAGATGAGCATAGGGGAAAAGAAGGAAAAATAAATAAGATAAAAAGAGAGGGAGGCAAATCATAAGAGGCTTTTAAATACAGAGAACAAACTGAGGGTTGCTGGAGGTAGGTGGGTGGGGGTGGGCATTAAGGAGGGCACTTGCTGGGATGAGCACCAGCTGTCATATGTAAGTAATGGGTAAGCAGGGTTCTACTCCTGAAGCCAAGACTACACGGTATGCTAAGTAATCTGAATTTAAATTTTAAAAAGTTGCCACGTGAGATTTCTTTCATCCTTGGTCACTTCTGTCCTAATTTACATAATAACGCTGAGGCCGAAGTCTCATCGGCACACAACACAAATGCCGCTGGGTCCCCGGTGTCTAAAACACTGCTTGGTAACTTGGTGAAAGCTTTTCTCCTCAGAATGAATTAAGAATCTTATTAAAGACGCAGATAGGGAGATGTCCCACATTCACTGATGAGAAGACACTTATCAAGGAGGGAGCAGCCTTTCTCCAGCTAATGTGCACACTCTATGAACTTCTGTCAAAACCCTGACTGGACTTGCTCAGAGCTCGCCGGGCTGGCCTGAGCTACACCTGCAAGGGGGCCAGGAAGCAAACTGGTTTGGGGAGGTGCTGTTGACTGATTACCTCAAGTCGTGAGAAGTGGGGCTCCCCACAGAATTAGGTGTGATGATGCAAGTGAAACCCTCAGTGTCATGTGGCTTGGGGGAGCCAAGGGTGCCTTCAGATGACACTGAGCAAAAGGTCCAGTGAGATCAGGCCCACAAGCGTCTTGTCTATTTTGGGCATCTGTTTATTGGCAGGTCTTACATACTCTTAGTGACACATTTCCTACATCTGGTCTGCAGTGATCCAAATTACCTGAAATGTGGCGTCACCAGACCCAGCCTCTCCGAGGGCACCCTGGGTTGGTGGCACCTCGGTCTACCCCACTGGTGCCAGCGCCCAGGAAGGAGGGACTCACGTGTCTCAGGAACCCGCGGCCCGCTGCCAAGGGGCAGGGCTGGCAGCGCTCCAGCTCCGCAAGGAAATGCTGGTGGTGGAAGTCATAGAGCTTCTCCAGGTTCCCAAAGATAATGCTGTGCTTCCCTCGAAGGTCCTGAGGCAGGTCTGTCCTTTCCATTTCTGGAAAATAGTTGTCGATGACATATCCTAAGGACCTAACATACTCCCTCTCCGTGGAAACCATCTCCGCCATTATGTGCTGCAGTCGGCTGCTGGAAGACAGAGAGGCAGGTGGACACTCAGCGGGCGTGGGCCACAGCCTCGCCCCAGGCCTCGAGAGAGCCCATGTCCCCGCTGTTGCTGCTTCACACAGAAACAAAACACTCTGCAAACCCAGAGGAGTAAACATGATTATTCGTGGGCAGGAAAACCTTTGTGATTAAGTCTTCTGTTCAGCAATGAATGCTAAGTGTGCTTTGTTCCCTGGCACTGCTCCTTCGACATGAACGAATGAGATGAGAAAAATAGGGCAGGAACGTGTATCAGAAAGAAACTGGTTGCATGAAACATTTCTGGCTTATTGATCATACCTTTTAGGATAAAAGATCCTGTTAGAAAATGAAAAGGAGAGATTCCCAGGTCCCCTAACTTCAACCTGGAGCCGTGAGGTTCCTCATTCACATATGGTTTGATCCTGGCACCCTCTGCACAGAGAGCTGTGGCAGCAGGGAGATTCGAACACTGCACAGAAAGCTGTGGTGGGGATTTATGAGAAGACGGTTTCTGATGCACACGGACCGCTAACCTACCAGAAGGGATTTCTGAAAACTCAGCTTAATGGTGTAGAGACATCTGACCCAGAGGCCGAGGGGAAGCAGCTGGAGTAGAAGATGCAGAGCAGATGGGCCCAGGGCACAGCAGAGATGGGCTACAGCGGGGCAGCTCCCTCTTCCCTGCCGTGCAGAGGGTTCCCTGGGCTCCTGCTGCTGTGGTCCAAGCACGGACAGTGTCTCTGCTGCACACAGCACTTCTGGAGGCACCGAGAGGAGGTGGTGAAGCGGGCGCTCCACCCTGCTAGCAATGAGGCACCTAACTCTTGCCTTGTTTAACAGCATTCTGCCAGCAACCTTCCTGATTACTCAATCTTGATAATGCTAATGGGGGCTGGTAGATCTTCTTCTGCCTTTCCTTGTATTTACTTGTTTGGCTTTTTTTAAATGGAAAACAATTAGAAGCAACCAATGACAGGAAAGGCACCTGTGGTCAGAAATGCTTTTAAATGCACCCCATTTGCAGCTGAAGCGCTGGTGCCTTATCACACTCACATAACAGATTTTACAAATTCCGATTGTTTCTCAGGAGGCGGCACCTGCTGGCTGGTCACAAATGGTTCTGCTGGCGCACGTGGCCTGGAGGTGTCCCCGCAAACTCGAGGCCCCAGTACCCACTGCCACCTGTCAGCATCTGCCCAATACAGGCACCCTTAAATATTCAGAAACAAAACTAGTATGGTCCGGGGGTTTGGAACAAATTAATTGGAAATTGCCTCATGAGGGCTTAATGTCTAGAAAGATCTTGAGAAATGGGCGAAGTGACAGGAACTCTATCTGGACAACTGGCAGAAGGGCCTGGGTTTTCTGGGAAGACGGTCAGTTTAATGCTCTCTCCTGCCTGAGGAGGAAGTGCTCCCTCGCCAGTGAGCTATGGAACCTGACCTTGGGTTGGTGGGTCTACGGCATATGTGGGTTGGACGCGGGCACCTGTCTCCAGGGGCAGAGGCAGGACGGCTTCCCAGACCTGTCCCACTGGCCGTGACCAGAGGGGCGCTTGGCGAGTGGGGGGCATTCTGTGCCTCTGAAGGCTTTAAGATGAGCTCAGGGCAGCTGGAGAGGGGTTCTTCCCAGAGCTTCCACCCCTCCGGGAAACCCACTCAGGTGCTCCCAAACGAAACCTTCCTGTTGCACCTAAGGCTCCTCCCTGAACCAGGTACACTGTAACCGCCTAAATCTGAAACATACAGATGTGTTTTAGGAGAGTGTTGGGTGATCACCTCAGTTCAGACGTGTTCTCTGTATGAGGAGGAAACAGTCCACCAACCAAACGAGTAAGGAAGACTAGATGACACCTGTGGCCCACGCTGCTCACTATAAAAATGGACTAAGGACCCCAGGGGCCAGGCTGTGAGACGAGGTGAATGGGGCACAGTTCTTGCCCACTTTTTAGTCCTAACAGTGAATAAAAAGTATCTTTTTATAAACACCTTCTTAAAGATTTAACAAATTTATACAGGCATCTCCATTTGGGCAATGGATAAATGCACACACACTTCAACTCGTCACATGGTGGCCGAGAGCCTGGGGTGCAGTGTTGGGGCATGCTGGTCTCAATGCTGAAAGGCTTTTTTTTTTTAAAGTAATTTTTTAAAAGTAATTCTTAAGGTAATTTCTTCATCTTGTAGGTGTGGTTTGCTTATTGTGATTTTCTATAAATGGGCCTGAATGATGGGAGCTGGCCACTTAACCATCAGCGTGGGTGAGCTGGGTGAACACAAGCCATGAAATAGGAAGCAGTTTTCAATGACGGTTCTGAACACGGGGAGGTAAGTAGCATCTTGCCTAAAATCAAACAAAAGAGGGCCGCCTGGGCAGGACAAGGTGGACCTGGAGAGAGGTCTGTGGATGTTCTACTTTGTGGAAGTGCATTCAGTGGCTTTGGGTCTCTGGCACCCACTGACCGCTAGGCCCAAAGGCTGGATGACTGTCCACCTCACCTTCCTGCTTGCCTCCTCCTGTCCTCCTCGGAGGGGTGGGTCCTGCAGGGAGAGGACAGACTCCGGCTCCGGGTGACCAGGGGGCTCTCGGCACGGGGCCTCGGTGGGGGGTTCTTCTCTGAGGCCACGGTGCTGGTCACCTCCAGGCCACTGATGAAAACCCCAGTGTGGCCTGGCCAGTGGGAGTCCCGGGGGCCACTGTCAAGCGGTGGAACCTCAAAGCTTTGTGTTTTTCTCATAATTTTCTTCAAGGGATATTTCTTGGGGTGGGTGGTAGGTGTCTGGATGGGCTCGGAGGAGCAGGTAGGGCTGCCGTCTGGGGAATGCACCCCCGGGGCCAGGGGCTCACCCTCCTGCCTGCAGAGAGCGGCTTGTCCAGGAAGGCCCGGCAGCGGTTGGGCGCGCTCTCCAGTGTGGCTCTCCGGGGCAGGGGGGGGCGTCCAAGATGGCTCACAGTGCCTCCCCTCAGCCCCCTGGGCAAGCTCATGCTGCGGGGGGCTCCAGCCCAGAGGTGGGGCCCCAGGGTCCGGGGCAGCCCCAGAAGGGGCCTCTGGGGAGCAGAGTCGGGTCTGCTGGCTCTGCAGCTGTAAGCGCTGCCACGGCGGCAGTGCCCGCCAGCCGCCCAGGCCTGCCTCCACTGTGCTTGCCCTGGGGAAGCTCTGTGCAGGCAGCTCCGTGGCCTCCTGGTGACAGCTCTTCAGATACTCAGTGACCCGCTCGGGGCCTAGGTGTTCCAGGCACTGCAGCATCCACCCATCCACCTGCACAGCAAAGGAGGGTGCTGGTCAGGGCAGTGGAGCACTGTCAGCCCCACCCAATCTCATGTAGCTGAGCCAGCTCCAGTGAGCCCAGGCCGTGCTCCTTCTGGTCTCCAGGTACTCCAAATCAAGCACCAGGGAGAGCCAGGTGGCCAGAGCAAGAGGAAGACCCTTCTGCTCACAGAGGCAGCTGCCAGCTGGACTGGCCCCAAGGGTAGACAAGATGATTTTGTGCCTGAGCTCAATGGGGTCTTAATCCTCCACCGTCCCCAAAAGCAGCAGGTGTGGTTGTCCCAGGGCCATGGGATGCCAGGGCTGGATAGACCATGAAATCAGTGATTCCATACTTGTGCCTGGTGTGAGTGAGAGGCCACGGCAGTGGGACAGAGAGTCCCCACCCTGCGCTGGCCTTCCCTGACCCCTTGGACCCCACCAAAAGGAGCTGCCCTCTTGGGGTCTCTGGTATTAAGAAGACTTTTATAGCTGAGCCAGCAAACACAGAAAAGTTCATGTGTTGACTCTTCCTCTCTGTCCGGTACAATACATCAACTCAACCTGGTGG
This sequence comes from Crocuta crocuta, assembly GCF_008692635.1. Classification (NCBI taxonomy): domain Eukaryota; kingdom Metazoa; phylum Chordata; class Mammalia; order Carnivora; family Hyaenidae; genus Crocuta; species Crocuta crocuta. The sequence continues at coordinate 11,606,625 of NW_027551559.1, forward strand.
CTGAGAGCCTGGGGAGCGGTGTCGGGGCATGCTGGTCAGCTGTCCCAGGGCTTGACTCTCTCAGGACTGCAGGGGACGCTGCTCACTAAATGCCCTCAGCACATGCAGATTCCCTGGAGGTGATGCCGCAGAGTCTCTTAGGCCTCATAGGTCAAAGAGGTGGCCCCGGCTCGCCCTCCCTCCTTCCGCTCAGCCTGTCTGGCCACGGTGCCCACCTTCTCAAGTGCATTGCTTTCTCTGTGCCTTGGGAGTTGTTCTCCACCAGCTGCAATATTTCTGACACAATTGCTGTAGTCCAAGGAGCAAGCTACCAGCAGGAGCCAGGTGCTTACTCTGTTTTTCTACGTGTGTCCTCTGGTGCACACGCACCACCAGCCTGTTGTGGAAGGTCTAGTGCCCCTATCGCCGCTGCTGCATGTTCTCAAGACAGAGCAGCTCTGAGAGGCCAGGAATTTCTCTCCTTCTTCAAACCACAATTTGATCTATGACATATGTAGGGAAAAAAGGTTTTATTTTTAAATACGCGAAGGAGTCCCGCTCTGTGATTGTGGGGGACACAGAGAGCATCAGACGCCAGTCAGGCGCTGGCTCATCTGGTTCCTACAGCCTTCACACCCCGTGCTGATGTACAAGGTACAAGCGCTGTGTGTGTGCCTTGTATCACAAGGAGCTACATAGCGATGGAAGCCATGCTGGCTCAAGATCTGTGACCGCTGTTTTTACACACATGCTCTTTTCAATCTATGGATGGGAATCCACATGCTCTGGTTGAAGAGGGTTGACCACAAGTCTCCATGGCTCAGGCTTGTAACTTTTTTCATGGTTTGTAAATGGAAATTAAGATCCATTGAAAAATGGATCCGGGGCGCCTGGGTGGCTCAGTTGGTTAAGCGCCGACTTTGGCTCAGGTCACAATCTCGCGGTCTGTGAGTTCGAGCCCCGCGTTGGGCTCTGGGCCGACAGCTCAGGGCCTGGAGCTGCTTCCAGTTCCGTGTCTCCCTCTCTCTCTCTGCCCCTCCCCTGCTCATACTCTGTCTCTCTTTCTCTCTCAAAAACAAACATTAAAAAAAAAATCGTCTTTAAAAAAAAGAAGAAAGAAAAATGGATCCAGAACTTTTAGTTTTGAAACTTGTTACTATGCTAAATGTACCCTAGAAACCCTCTTCAGGCTGGTGGCACTAGGACCCTTAGGGGTTCCCTGGGGGCGCCGGAGGGGCCGGCAGCAGCCCTGCCTGCACCACATGGCAACCCGTGGCAAGATCACTCATTCACAGTGAAAGTCTTATGTGGCTAAGACTTTATTTTCATGCATGTTCTCATTAGATAGCAATGCCAGGGAGACCTGATGGTTAGGGGCCCAAGAAGAGGCTTTCACCAATGTGGTGATGGGGCTGGATCTATGGCCACAGAACTGTACTTAGTGACACTGATGCACATGCAGAGAAGAGAGATCAGCACACACTCTTTGTGGACAGAGTCATGGAGAAAAATGTCAAATCTGGGTTTTTACAAACACAAGGAGCCTGAGGGCCTCTGGGCAGAAGAGTGGGAAATGAATGGAACGGACGGCCACTGATGGGATCCCACGTCCAACCTCATGAATAACATTCTGGTTGGTTTGAAGATGTAAATGGAAAATTTCAAACCATGAAAGTCTTATGAAGGAATATATTAGTCATTCTGTGACCTTAAGGGAGCAAAACCCATTTCAATTGTAAGCAAAGTTGAAGGACCATGACAAACTAGGGAACATACCTGCCACACAATCAGAGGCTCAGTGTGAGTAATATGCCTAGTAGTAAAACTTCTAAACAGCAGAAATTGGCCAGTGCATGGAAAAGCCATTTGTTAGAGAATAAATAAAAATAACCAATAAACAGATGAAGAAAAAGTTTGACTGAAGCATAAAAAACCCAATGCAAACAGTGAGGAGGTACTTATTTTCACTTCCATGAGGAAGGAGTGCTCTCAAGGCTGCTGCTGAGAATCTAAACTGGGCAGGCTCTTTGCAGGGCCATTTGGCAAATGTGTACAAACCTCAGACACTGTGGGCCCTGACCCAGCCGTCCCAAGCCTAGGAACCTGTCCAAAGCAAATAATCACAAAGTGTGAAAGAAGCAGGCGCAGTGATGTGTGTAAGAGCGACAAATAGAAGGACCGGAACGACCCGAACACGTGGAGGTGCAGGCCTCCACACGGCGCCACGCTTGCCGGCCGTCCTGGGGAGTCAGCCCGGGGATGCCCTGCCGGCGGCCACCCCCCAACCCTACCTGCCCCGAAGGGACACACGGGCGTCAGAGAAGTCCTCTAGCCACTCCTGACCTTGCACAGCAGCACACTGACTGCTGGCTCTGCATGGGCTCCTGTGTCACACTCACTTATATGGAAAGAGTGGTTGATAAAAGCATAAGGATTTAAGTACAAATGTGTGCAAGCTTTTGAAAAGCTTTTATATGCATATGTATATGGAGAAAAATCCGGATTATCACATACTGCACTTTAACATCAGTTATTTCAGGTGCACAGTTTCAAAATGCTTCCCTCTTTCGGTTCCCCTGACTGCAAGCACTTACCTGGCCTTGTCCTTCCTGGAGCACCCTCACTTCCTGTAGCCTCTCCAGCTCCTGCAGACACCTGTTAGAGGCGAGGACCACCCTGTGGACCTCCTCGTCCACTTGACTGTACAGACTGGAGGCGACCTCAATGGCATCCCTGGAAAGAAAGCGTCAGAGAGCCAACTCCTGGCCATCAGTTGTTCACAGGCAATCGCCCAGCGAATGTGCTGTTGGTGACAACTTACACCTGTGCTGAGAGGGCGGCGCCTGGAGCCTGATTCAGATTCTGCATCTCCCTCTCTCTCTGCCCCTCCCCCATTCATGCTCTGTCTTTCTCTCCCTCTCTCTCTCTCAAAAATAAAAAAAGAAGAAATCCTTTAAAAAAAAAGAAAAATGGACCCAGAATTTTCAGTTTTGAAACTGGTTACTATGTTAAACGTACCCCAACTTAAAGAGTCACAACTGCCCTCTTTGCATCCGTCACATCCGACACGAACAGGGTGCTCCAAGGGGGTCCACAGCCGGAGTGGGAATAGGGACACACCCAGGAGCCACAGGAGTGCAGGTGCCTCAGAGGCTGGGGGGGGGGGGCNGAACCCCATTGTGATGAGTTCTGCCTTCCACTTGAGGGTTCCAAGGAACCTGCTACTTTTTCCTTGGAAGATACAAATGTGGACTGGCTCCTGTCCCCAGTGTGCCTATCAGGCGGAAGGCGAGTTTGGACTGCTGGGAGACATCATGTGACAGAGACAGGGAACGCCCCTGGGATGTGCCACCCGGCATGACACTCACCGGCAGTCTTGGCTGGTGCCATGCTGCTCCCTCTTCAGGCGCGCCAGCACAGCGCCACCCTCCAACCGGAGGGCGACCAGCAGTGCGTCTTCCAGCACACACTTCATCGTCGCCTTGTGCTTGCTGATTAAGTCTGTGACCTCCTGCACGGGGTGGGCGAAGCATGGATATAACCCCCTCCTCCGTGAGGAGTATTAGGTGCTACCTGCATGCCTGTGCTTATCAATCGAGCTGAAAGCAGGGTGGGATGGCCGTGCCCACACTTGACATGGGCCCCAGCAGGAAGGTAGTGGAGTCCCAGATGTTCTCACCCAAGTGACGGTGAGACTCGGGGCAGGGAAAAGGGGGGAAGCTCGAAACTTGGCAGCAGGAGAGGCTGGCATTTGGATAGGGATGCATGGACCTCACCCACATACCCTGGAAACCCCAAGGCATCTCCAGCCCCAAGTCTCTAGGCTGTTGAGGTCCCACTGGCCAGTCCACCTCTGTGTCCCAACAGCAATTACTCAGGCCTCGGTGGCACACCAACAAATGTCGTGGTTTGGTGTTGTTTCTCTTCTGGGCATGGTGGGATTTTTTTTTTTTTTGGTCACAATGGAGAGGAAGTAGTCTTTTTTGGGAGTCTTTTGCTGAGCAAAAGGGATTTACAAATCAAAAAGTGTTTGAAAATCTCTGCTATGGGTGGTGGATTTGGCTAAGGCTCTAAGTTCCCACCTGCCAAACTGTGAAATAAAATAAAATAAAATAAAATACATGAGAACCTACCTGTGTTGTACTTAGAGTCCTGTGGGTGTTTAGGGACCGGGCTGAATTTTGTAGGAAAACAATGGCATCCTCACAGTTTGTGGTGAAGGGCTCCAGCTTCTGCCGTGGCGGGAGAGGTCAGAGATGATATACAGTTAGTCCCCACAGATGCACCAGGGAGCAGCACCCTCCCTGCCCAGGGTGGGACTTCAGTGGCACTCCCAAGCCTGCCACAGCATGGCCGTCCAACAGCCTGTGAATGGCGTCTGTGACAGGCGTGACACTCAGGGTGAGGACACCTGCTTCACGCGTGAGTAAAAATATCTGCATGAGGAGAAGACCTAGGACACTGGCAGGTACAATGGCTGTGAGCTGCACCTTACCCTGCGGAAGCAGATCCAGTCACTGTGGCTGTAGGGAAAAGAGCCATCAAGGTCTGCAGTCAGCTGGGAGCTGTCAACAAGCTTGTGCAAGGCCTTCAGGGAGCCCACCACCTCACACTGCCAAGGAGAAGTGTTTACTGGTTATGGCCACAGATGCATCCATCGGAAAGACCACTATGATGGCTCACTCCTGGGAGAGCTACCACCACGAGGGTTGAGAGACAGGTTTAGGATCCAGTGACTCTACCTTGCTGGCGGCATTAATGGGCTGCATGTGGCTGGGCACAGGAATGAAGGTGTAGAGAATGAAAAGAGAAGGTCGCAAAGAGAAGTGGTAGAAAAGCTTCCAACTAAGACCAAAAAATGGAAAAATTGAAAAGACAGAGAGGGCAAGATAATAGGGGAGAAGGGAGTGGGCAAGGGGAGGAAGGGATGATGAAAAATGAATCAGGGATGTGTTACTCTGAGATGGCAGAGCTGGCCCTTCCCAGAAAATTCTAGACAAAGTATACTAACCACCTGAAAGCTCCAGAGGGTGAACAAAGCCAGACTTAGTGAGCAAGGCAACTGAAACATGGATGAAAAGATTAGTATGGGGTGAGCTCCCTGTCTGCACAGTTCTGGCCTGAAATTAGGATGCCAACATGTTGAGACTGGATTGACTAAGGCTTTGGTAGAAAATAGGCATCTTTGTGGCCTGAAGAACCAGAAAATAGAGCCAGGAAGGAATGTGGACAGAGTGTCCCACAAGGCGGAAAGCCAGGGAAGGGAGCTCCCGTCGTATGTGAACTCTGCCCAGGACTCTGGCTGACCCTGAACCAAGTACGCATGGGAAAGACTCTGGGAAGCTGAAGGTAAAAAGAACTGAACTGGACCTATGCAGGGAGCAGTTTTCAGCTCAAGTCCAACCAAGTTAAAAGCATGCTAAAACAGTACTTTGTGGAGGTTTATAATAGAATCCAGAGTCAGTATATTGAACAATATTCAACAGAATATTCATGTGTCCAGAATACAATCCAAAATTACTGGACACATTAAGAATCAGAAAAATGTGACTTGTTTTTAAGGGAAATGACAATCAACAGACGTCAACTCAGAAAAGACCTGGATATTAGCATTATTAGAGAAGGACTTTAAAGCAGCTATTATAACTATGCTCAATGGTATAAAGGAAAAATGCTTGCAATTAATGAGATGATAGGAAATCTTAGCAGAGACAGAGAAAATATATTTTGAAACCTATTGGAAATTTTGTAGCTGAAAAATGCAATATCTGAACTAAAAATTCTTTGGATGGGCTTAATAGCTGAATGGAGATGAACAGAGTATGGAGTTAGTGATCTTGAAGACAGATCAATAGAAACAATCTGACCTGAAGAAGAGAGAGAAAAAAAGTGTGTGTGTGGGAAGATTCTCAAAGACCTATGGGGCAATACCAGTATGTGTAATTGAAATCCTAGAGCAAGAGGAGAGAGAGAATGAGGCAGAAAAAAAATTTTCTTCAAGAAATAATGAATGAAAATTTCCTAAATTTTGGTAATAGACATAAATCTAAACCTTCAAGAAGTTCACCCAACCTAACAGGATAAATATGAAGAAAACCATGTCTAACCACATTATAGTCAATTTGCTGAAAAGAAAGAGAAAATCTTGGAAGTAACCAAAGGAAAATGACACATATTCTACAGATGAACAATTATTTGAATTCCAATAAACTTTTCATCAGAAACTATGGGGGCCAGAAGACAGCTGAACAATAACTATAAAGGGCTAGAAAAACAAACAAACTACTGTCTGGCCAGAATCCCATATCTAGCAAAAAACCTTTCAGGGCAAAATAAAGAGTTTTTAGATAAAAGAGAAAGAAGCAAGAAGAAAGAGGCGGGAAAGCAAATGAGGTGGATAAGAAAAATTAGATTTTTTAAAGTTTTCTGATATTTTGCTCTGTACAGCTCCTGCAAATAATTAAGGACTCGGAGATGAGTTTTCAGACTCTTATATGGATGCAGCCACAATTTACATGAAGTTTCCCATATGTTTTATCTCATGTAGGTATTGTAATATTTAATTTTATGCATCACTCAGAGTCATATCTAATGCTGAGGGTCTGAAACTATTACCTGAATTATTCCATCCTTGTCAGGCCTAAAAGCTGATTCTTTATTCACCAAGAACACAATACTATGAATTATGGGAGAAGCTGTGTTCTGAAATAAGAAAGAAATACTGATTAGCTTTGTAATATTTTACTTCATTGAGTTTATAGAATTGTCTAAGTTAGATGGGTACCTATTTCCGCCTTAGTATTTTTCCTAAGTACCTAGAATGCATAATATATAATTGTGCCCTAAATGTAAATTATTTGTTCTTATGAATTTTAATGTAATCAAGTTTATTGGTTATAATTTACATATAATAAAATTCATCGTTTTGATGTAGAGTTCTCTAAATTTTACCATAACTTATAGTCACATAACTAACACCACAGTCAAAGTACAAAACAGTTTAGCATCCCCCAAATTACCTTATCTCCTTTGTCAAGCCCACCAACCTCTGGCAGCTATTGATCTGTTTTCTATCTCAGTAAGTTTGTCTTTTCGTATATCAAGTACATAGACTCATACATTATGGACTTCTTTCACTTAGCACAATGCACTTGAGATGCATCCGTGCTCTGGATGTCAGTAGTTCATTTCTTTCTACTGCATAGTAGTATTCCATTGCATGTATTCACCCATTCGCCAGCTGGAGGACATTTGGGTTATTTCCAGGTTATGGCAATCGTAAGTAAAGCTACTATAAACTCCATGTGACCTAAGTTTTCATTCCTCTTGGGTAAGTAGCTAGCAGTAGGGTTGCTGGGTCATATGATAAGTGCATGTCTAACCCTAAAGAAACCAGAGTGCCTGTGCCATGTCGCATTTGCATGTGCAATGCCAAGTCCTTGCTATTGTCAAATTTTGTTGTGCATGTATATTACCTCATTCTAATTTCAAGTAGCATTTCTCCAATTACTGCTGACGTTGAACATATTTGTATATGCTTATTTCCCATTCATATATCTTCTTTGGTGAAGTATTCTCAAATCTTTGCCCATATTTCATTGGGTTGTTTGCCTTATTACTGAGTTTTGAGATTTTGTATATTCCAGATACATACAGATCAGATCTTTATCAGATCTATTTTGCAAACATTTTCTCTTGGTTCGTGGCTTGTATTTTCATTTTAGTAATGGTGACTTTTAAAGAAAAGTTTTCAATTTTGATGAAGTCCAACTTATCCTGTTTCTCCTTTAGGATCATGGTGTTGTTGTAGCTAAGATCTTTGCCTGACCAAGGTCATGAAGATTTTCCCATTTCCTTCTGATAGTTTTGTAGTCTTAGATTATGTATGCAGATCTATGACCTGCTTGTAATTTTTGTATATAGTATGAGTTATGTGTTGAGGATTTTTTTTCTTTTGCGTACAGATGTCCAATTGTTCCAACCCTATTAGTTTGGGTTGTCGTTTTTTATTTTTTTATGTGTTTATGACTTTAAACAAACCTTTTTCATTTCTGTTTGCTAGATTATACTGAGGCCAGATCGTTCAGCAATGAAATTCTTTTATGTACATAGTTCTTCGTCACTCATATTCCCTAAAGCTTTACTTTTTAATAGTTTCTTATAGTGATAAACAGATTTTACACTTTTTATAATCCCCAATTTTGATCCCCTATTTTGACTGGATAGGCCTCAGAACTCACTGATATTTTATTTGTATTAAATTCATTTTATATATTTACTTTTTATGTGACTTATTGTGGATGACATTCCATAAATATTTGAGTGAGTAAGCCATAGAAAAACATTCTTGCTTTTTTATTTCATGGTCTATTTCACTCAGTTTAGCTACAGTTTTCAGTTATAATGAATTAAAACTACAAATTGTTTTGCACAGTGTTTTATATTTCTCATAAATAACTCCTTGAGTGAATTTTTACTATCTATTGCCAAGAAGTGAGAACACAGTGCCTTAGGACAATTGTCGGTATTAGTTTGCAGAAGGTAGCGTAGGAATCAGCAAATTCTAGCATTTTCTTCTACCAAGAAATGAAGAAATCCTTAGTTCTTTTATGAAATGGAAAGCTTCTTATGGCATCTGAACTTTAATAATTAAAAGAATTTGAAATATAGTTTCTTGAGGTAGTTTCTGTGAGAAAATTTAAGTATTTCTGTATATTCCTCAGAAACGAAATTGAAAATGGAAGCATAACCCTTAAATTTGGGCTTATGTTCATGCCTCTCACTCAGAGTACAAACCGAGTACTGTTGCTGATCCAAAGCCAGGGCCTGGGAGACCGACAATTGCCAGAACAGGAAGCCTCCGGGCCTCAGGGCAGTCCAAATGCCAGCATCCAGACAACGGAAGATAAGTTGATTCCCTGAAGTTCCTTACAAGAATTCGCTTGTGACAAAAACTTACAGATGCAGCAGAAGTTTCTCCAGCTTCTGCTTTGGGAAAAGTGTGGGTGGAGGGGGCCCCATCTTACTTGGGGCTCATTGTCCCACGGTGGGACCCACGTGGCACAGGACTTATGGAAAGTCTGAATAAATAGAAATGCTGGGAAGAGGTATTTCTACAGAGGGAAAAGGTAAGTGGATCTGGTCAACGGCTGAAGGGCTCGAGGCCTGCACATGGGGCCCGCCTGGGTCTCACGCACAGCAGAACGAGCGATGCTAAGCCTGCGCGTCGACAGGGAGGGCTCAGCCGTCTCTGTTTGTGACTGGACACTTAACCGTCAGGTGTTTACTGGATGCCAAAGCAGCAGAACCTGCCGCAGTCCTCTGTGTTCAGGAACTGCCCGCAGACATTGCAGATGTGCCTCGGCATCTTCCTGCGTGTATAGCCCTGCTGTGCTCCTGCCCCCACGCGCAACATGCATATGACACAGCGCAGTGAGGGGGCCCAGTACCAGTACTTTCTAGTACTCAGGTAACTTCTCACAAGGCCAGTGCTGTGCTGGGCGCATGACATGGACGTCTTGCGGGAGCAGAGATGGTGATGCTGACTCTTCCGTGCCAGCCCCGCCCTGGGCACAGGCCTCACTGTGCACCTGCCTGGGGGTCTGCCCGCAATCCTGCCCTGGGATCTGTACTTCGCCTCTCAGTGCTGGTCAGGGGATGACAGTGTGCCATCAGAGCTCCCCAAGTCCCTTGCTGTGGGAGGTGCCCCAGCACAGCTCCCACCGGCCTCACAGGGCTCTGGCCACAGGGCTCCGACCCCGTAAGTGCCCCCATGCCCTGCCCAACACCCACCCTGCGAGGCTCCATCGCCGCCAGCTGGCCCGGGAGGGTGCTGTCCTGGGCCTGGTAGCAAGTTGCTGGATTCCAGGCTTCCCCTGGAAACAAATTTCAAGCCGCCTCCAGGGCAGTAATGACAAAAGCGGCAGCAGCAGCACCATTTGTTGACTCTGATTTAAGGGTTAATGAGCTGGGCTGGAAAGTGTACCAGGAGGAGGAGCCAAGCGACCAGGCAAGAGCGGAACAGGACGCCCCACCCCCACGGCCACCCCTGGGGCTGAAGGTGGAGGAACTGAGGGGACAGCACGGGAGGCAGGGAGGCGGAGGCAGAGAGACGCTGCCACACACTCTGGGCAGGCGCGGCCCGTGGGGGCAGCCCCCACGCACCCCCGTCGGGATGGTGAGCTGTTCCCCAACCAGTACCTGAAGCAGGTGGATGCTTTCTAGGAATCTGGTCACAACTTCTGGTTGCAGCTTCAAAATCATGTCAGCAACAGTGACATTTTAGTTTGGTTTTGAAGGTAAAAACAAAGAAAAGTTGTTTTTCTCCCCTGTGTTCACAAGTTGCCATTTATAGGATGCTGAGATGATTAATTGGTGTGAAGCCACCAGATTAAGCATTCGCTCCTGAAGAATGTGCGCCTGAAACACACATAAACCAACCACACCCTACTCTCTGCTCTGGTTACCACAGCAAGGCCGCCAGATTAAACACCTTCTTTCTGCAAAATCATAGGACACCGAGGAAATCCTGTGGTCACCAACACAGCTGTTCCTCCTTCGAGCAGACCTTCCCTCAAAATCACTTTATTTTGTTTGTTTGTTTGTTTTAATTTTTTAAATGTTTTATCTATTTCTGAGAGAAAGAGAGACAGCGTGAGCAGGGGAGGGTCAGAGAGAGAAGGAGACACAGAATCTGAAACAGGCTCCAGGCTCTGAGCTGTCAGCACAGAGCCCAACGTGGGGCTTGAACCCACGAACTGTGAGATCATGACCTGAGCCAAAGTCGGATGCTTAACCGACCGAGCCACCCAGGCGCCCCCACAATCATTTTGAAAAGCAGACATTCCTCTACCTTCCCAGAAGACTTCGGAATATATATACTTTGCTGGTATATAAAATTGTATGTGGTTAAAAAAAAATCAGAATCTCAAAAGAATTTCAAAGACTTGAGCAGAAAATGAGCATCAAACTGGATTATATCTTGGTTTCTGATTTTTGAGCCAAACAGCTGGTTGAAATCAGGGGAAATGAGCAACAAGGGATTTATGTGCTTCCAAAGTGCTTCGTGGAGACTGAATTTTAATACGTCAAACCGGTCACTCCCTCTAGAGCCGCCGACTTGGGCCTTGCACTGGGCACCCTTCTGCTGAGAGCCCGTTTCTCCCTCTGCAATGCAGTGAGCTCTGTTCTGAGAGCCCTCTCTTGCCGGGACCAGCACCTCCAGGTCAGCTGTTTCCTCCTCGCGAATTTGTTCGAATTTGTTACTTCGCTTGTGCATGCGGCAGGGGCTGCACGACCCCAGGCACCCTGGCCAGGCACATCCGCGCCCGCCATGCTGCTGCTCTCCCGCCTAGGCCCCACCTCCCCCAGCCCCGGCTCCATGCACAGCAGGCCTGCATGCCACCTCTTCTCTCACTTCCCCACACACTGCTCTCCAGCTGTGCCCGTGCACTTCCAACATGCCCCATCCTCTACCACTGAGTCTTTCCTGGAAAGAATTTCCATTTGGCGTCCCTAAACTTAGGAATCTGGATAGAACAGTGACCTGTGGCTGGCACCGTCAGCAGAGACCCAACAGAGGGAACAGCTTTTAACGAGGGAGAAAGCGGGACCCCAGACCCCAGCACAGTGCCTGGCACACAATGCTAGATAGAGCTGCTGTAGAGGGAAGGGGTCATGCCTCCATGGGCTGGTCCTGGCTGGTCCTGCTTTTAAGGTCTGCACTGGTAATCCTGGAGATGGGCAGGAAACTCCTTCCTGGTAAGTGCCTGACCTCGGGGGAGCACACCGTCGATGGATGCAGGAGTGGGCTCTTTGCTGCTTTCAGCGTCTACACTCAGGACACTCACCTCATCCTGAGATTCACACTGGAGGTGAGTGCAGGCATGGCTGCATTTAGCTGCTCTTGGGTCATGAGGGAGCCCTGTGTGGCCCACTAGCCTGGAGATTCTCAGCACCCCAAGGACAGGAGTCACTCTGACTCACCTGAAGTGCCGCCAGGGCCCGGGAGAGAGCAGGCGCGGCAGGACCCTTGCGGGCATCCACCAGAATGACCAGCCCCAGGTCCCGCACCTCCTTCCTGGAGAGCGAAAGACAGTGTTAACCACTGCAGGTAAAATCTCTTCCAAAACAAGCTTCTTCATCTCTCAATAAGATGCATCCTTGCCCAGATGCCCCTGGCTCTACAAGTCCGAGGTTCTTGACACATATCTATACTTCCTGAGGAATCAAGCTGCTTACTGGGTGGAGACAGGGCAATGGGGCTCACTGTGGTGGGTCTGTCTTGTCTGATAGCCTCTCCAGGCAAGTGGAGCTGGCTGCACGTTTGCATTTCCTAGGGTTGCTCTCTCTCCCCACCATACCACCCCAGAGTTTTCTGTTTGTTTGTTCAGGCTTTAATACGGTGTGGAATTCCACTCTGATGGTGTGAACAAGGTCCAGACGTGGCTGGCTGTTCTCAGACCGGTCACTTGGCTCATCGCATTTTCAGAGCTGAAGTGGGACAGCGAGGCATCCTCTAAAGCTGAAAACACCACCAGGTTCTTTTCACAACCCCACTTAAAAGCTGTGGGGCGCCCGAGTGGCTTGGTTGGTTGAGCGTCTATTGATTTTGGTTAGGTCACTCTCCCAAGATGTGGGATGGAGCTCCACATCGGGCTCGATACCGAGCATGGAGCTTAAGTTTCCCTCTGCCTCCCCTCCCACCCTGCTTGTACACTCCTTCTCTAAAACAAAACAAAATAAAACCGAAAAAGGGGTATCTGGGTGGCTCAGTTGGTTAAGAGTCAACTTCAGCTCAGGTCATGATCTCACAGTTTGTGGGTTTGAGCCCCACGTCCAGCTCTGCACTGACAGCTCAAAGTCAGTGCCTGAGCCTGCTTCAGATTCTGTGTCTGTCTCTCTCTGCTCCTCCCCCACTCTCACTCTGTCTCTCTTTCAAAAATAAACATTAAAAAAAAAATTTTAAGTCTTAAAAGGTGCTTTTTCCCCACTGTGATGATTGTAACTTTAGTTATTTTTTTTTTATTTGGGGGAGGCAGAGAGAGAGAGAGAGAGAGAGAGAGAGAGAGAGAATCCCAAGCAAGCTCCACGCTGTGAGCACAGAGCCTGACTTGATGTCACAAGCTGTGAGATCATGACCTGAGCTGAACTCACAAGTTGGATGCTTAGCTGACTGAGCCACCCAGGTGCCACTAAACTTTAGTTCTAAATAGGACAAAATAATAGGCTAGGGTGAGGTGATGTATCTATTCCCCAAGTTTCTGTTCCTGGGCAAGCTTCTCCAGCCCCACTTCCAGGATTAACTAATATTCTACCCCGGTCATATGTGTGGGTGCTGGTCTTGGACAGCATGCTCACTCTGGCTGCTCACACAAAGCCGGTAGAATGCACATCACATCAAAGCCATGTACTGGCAAGGGTGAGTGTGTCGCACAGTTAGGGTGTGTTCAATTTCGGCGTGACTGCTAAAAAATACTTCTGAAGGGGGTGTGTTTTTCGGGAAGCAAGTATACTGAGGGCAGAATGGAGAGGTACTCTGGCATCAAAGTGGGTGCAGGAAAGACAAGGCTGGGAGAACATCTCGTCTCACTCCCCCCTCAGATGGCCAGCTCAGTGCCCGGGTCTCCTCTGCTGCAGAAACCACGCTGCCGCGTGGGTGGCTAGAAAGCACTGGAGTCCACATCTCTGGGAGCGGTCCTGGGCGGTGCTCTCAGGAGCAGGGCATGACACTCCACTTCCACTTCCTGTGGACTCCCCCTTCTGACACCCCCACCTCAGTCTCTCTCCATCCGTGAAGTCCATTTACAAGGCACGCTCACCCTGTAACCCGGCTTCAGTAACTGGTGACCACACACTGCTGGATACTCTTCCTAGTAATGAGTGCTGCCACCTCGAGTGCTTCATCCCGAAAGCTGACGGCTTGTGTCATATCCCACAAGTGTAGGCAGATTTCAGCTCCTCGAGGTGCAATAGCCAATCAGGATGCGAACAAAATTACAATACTTGTGGAGAAATAATCAGCCAGACCATGAGGCTCCAGCCTGAATTATTCTAAGTGCTTTGGGTAATTTAGGTTTTCCTCAGCATAGGCTTTCTCCCAGAGCTTCCAAGCTGGTGAAGACATCTGCTCTGGGATGGGGGTGGGAGTTGTCTGAATTTTCTGTGGAAAAGGCATAGGGCTGCAGAACCAGGGTCAGGTCTGGGCCTGCCAACCCCCAGGGGGCCCTAAGCCTCTACTGTTGGTGTTTCACTACAGAATGGAGAGAACAGCACTCAGTGTTACAGGGACACCAGGCTGAGCATGCAGAAGGGTACACACTCCAAAAAGTACGGAGGCTTTCGTCCTTGTCAATCAGGATTACTCTCCAGTACATCCCCAAGCTAATTCTGGACCCTCCAATAAAAGAAAGCTTTTGGTAAATAGAAAATGCCATTATCTTGGAGCTTTGGTGTTTACCTGAGGTTTACGAAGTATAAGCTAATGTGAGGATGAACCTGTTTTTTTTCAGAGTATTTTTTTAATATTTTGAAATCTGATAAGATTGAAATCCCAGGTTCGTCTGAGGGCAGTAAAACTAGTGCTCTCAGATAACAGGACCCTGCTCGGGAAGTGGTGTCAGGGAGCACACTTTCTTTTCCGCCTAATTGTTCCTGCACTGATTCTACCTATGCTATTTCAGAAGAAATTTCAACAGAAAGTTGATGCAGCACAAAGATCACATGTGATGAGGCAACATGCAACATGTCCTCACAGGAACACACATCATGTGATGTGGAGTCTGTCACTGTCACTGAGGGAGACCACATCACAGGATGGGTCAACGAAAATGATGCTCTGGACGTCAGTCTATGTACTTTACACAGATTATTCTAAGCCCTCTGATGCACCTCTGAGACAAATACTACCATCCCAGGTTATGGGGAGGAAACAGGCTTATGGAGGTACGTCATCTACCCTAGCCAGGAAGGGCACAGCTGGGATCTGGAGCCGGGCTGTCTGACCTTAGAACCAAGCTTGATGGCTGGGCAATGCTGCCTCCCCTACAGGCTGTCTCCACCCAGCACCCTGGGGACTCTTGGTCTGGTAGCCTTAAGGGCCTTCCAAAGCATGTCTGCATCCAATGGGATCGAGTAGTACAAAAGAACACACTTCAACCACCCTTGACTCCTATTCTACCATCTCTGTCCTTGGTCCATAAAGAGATCTGAAGCCTTAGAGAAGGTCTCCCATGCAGACCTGTCCCACATGCTGTCATCATGCAGGATCCAGGAGGTGTGGCTTCTTGGGGGTTTGTGCCAGGGAGGTCATGTCTCTCTTAAGGAGCTGGCACACTTTCTTCCTGGCATGTGGCATTGCCAAGCTGAATGTAAGGCTCAGTTAAAATGAATCGGTCTTTCCTGCCCCTGGGCACCAGGTACTACTCATTCGTATGATTTCTTCACCTATTTATTCTAAATATTCTGTTTATATGAGTTCAGGTCTTTATCCAGAAAGACATGGGGTATAAAACATGTACATACATAATGCTTAGAGCAAGTACTAAACACTGCAGAGCAACACGGAATTCTGGGCTAGTGGGTGTGTCAGAGCCTTGATTCAGTGGGGAGAGGTCAGGGTGAGCAGGAGGAGAGGAGCGCACAGGGAAGAGCTCGTGCAAAGGAGGGGAGGGATGGGAGGCGGGCCAGTTAGCAGGAGCCCGAGGGGCAGGTGGGAGATTGCTGCCCATGCCTCGAGGGGCCCTTCGAGATTGAAGACAGAGACCCTCGCTTGCAGACATGCTTCACCCCAAAAAGACATGAGGACCCACGCTTGCACTGCTTCACCCCAAAGGCCTGAGAGGTGGGAGCCTGCCCAGTCCCACCTGGGAATGCCATGGAGGTACTGCAACAGGCGGGTCAGCTCGGCGCTGGAGCTGTGTTTGCTGGACCAGAGCGGGCTCGTCGTGCACACCTGTACCACCGCTCTCCCCTGGTGGTCTCGGGTCCCTGCAGAGACACAGAGGGCATTGTGTGAGGGGGCAGCTCCAGTGCAGACACGCATGGCTTCAAGCTTGAGAAATACCAAGTTGGGATCTGCACACTGTCGGGGTATTGGCTTAGACGTGAGATCTGCCAGGAGAGGAGGTCACCTGCACATGTGACAGCCATGCTCACCTCAAAGGGAGGTAGGCACTTCTATGGGCTGAAATGTTTGTGTTGCCCCAAACCTGTGTGTTGAAACCTAACCCCCAGTGTGGCCTTTCAGAGTTGCTTACATTTTAGGGTGGAGCCCCATGAATGGAATTTATGCCATAATAAAAGACCCCAGAGAGCTCCCTTGCCCTTTCCACAATGTGAGGACACAGTGAAAAAGATGTTGAGTATGAACCGGGAAGACAGGCCCTCATTAGGACCTAACTGTGCTGGAACCTTGATCCTGGACTACGGCTTCCAGAATAGAGAAACAAAGGTGTGCTGTCTAGAAGGTATCCAGTCTGTGGTACTCTGTCATAGCCGCCCAAACAGAGCGAGGTGGCCATGCTCACCTGGAAGGGTAATGACCCCGGACTGCAGGAGCTCCTGGCCGACCTCCACCACCTGCCTGGGTACCGGGCCGGGCAGCTCTCCCGTGCCGGGCGGCTGTCTTTCTCCCTCTGGGCACAGCGGCTTAACAAGCACGTCTGGAACCCAGCCAGGAGCATGACCTCGGAAGGCGCTGCTGTTGGTGTCAAGACTGGCTGCACAACAGAAAGACACTTGGTCAGAGATGAAGTGTTTCTCTGGTTTGAAGGCAGCTACTCAACTTGCCACAAACACAAGGAGAAAATCATGTGTGGAAATACCGGGTCCCATGAGAACTTGTTCCATTCCTCGTAGGAAATGGCAGCGTGTCATACCTTACAGGACAGGTGCATTCTTGAAAAGTAAGGCATGAATAAACATGTAAAAACTAAATATTCCTATTGCACCAAGAGTGCTCACTACCTAAACACACTTCAGGGATCATTTTTTTTAGGTTTATTTATTTTGAGAGACAGAGTGTGGTAGTGGAGGAGGGGCAGAGAGGGACCCTGCCTCTCCTTCAGCACCTATAAAGGGAGGACTTGACCTTCCTGCATCACTCCAGAGAGGGGGCACCTAGCTCTTCTGTTCACCCTAGAGGGAAGGGCTCGTGTTCGTACTCGGTCTGGAGGTGACGGCAGTGGCCATGGTTTCTGGGCGTGCTCCTCAGCCCTGTTTCCACACTGCACTTCACAGGAGACAAACCACAGCACAGACAGAGCGAACAGACTCAGCACCCCAGCCCTGCAATCCCCCAGGGTCTGCGTTGCCCCAGTTGGGGAGGACAGTCTTCGCCAGAGCTGGTTGGCGCCCAGAACCCTGTGGGGCACCACGACCCAATCCAGACTTTGCTTTCCCATCCTCAGCTTCTTTCCAAACTTCTTTCAGTGCTAGTATCTCATAACTCTGTTAAGGGCTTTCTCATTATGGTTGGACCAGAGAAGTCCACAGCAATCTTTCTATACATATATTTAAAACAGCTTTATTGAGGTATATTTTACATATAATAAAATTCACTCCTTTCAAGTATATAATTAGGATTTTTAGCAACTTTACCAAGTGGTGCAACCATCACCATGGGTCAGTTTTAGAACATTTCTATCCCTCCAGAACAACCCCTCATGCCCATTTATTATGAATCTCTGTCCCCACTCCTTGCAGCCACCTGTCTACAGTCCTGACCACTCATACAACTGGAATGAGACACTGTAGGGTCTCCTGTGTCTGGCTTCTGTCACTCAGCACAACTACTTTGAGGTTCACCCCTGACATCGCCTGTGTCGTCCTTTCCACGGGTCTCATCCCAATGTGTGGTGGACCACATTTCGTCTGTCCCTTTACCAGTTGATTGGTTATAACTACACAGTATCCTTGAGACTGAATTTTTTTATGTATGTTCAAATATTTTCCTAGAATACATCACTATTTGTAAAATCTTTGGGTGCCCAAGTGTTTTAATGTTTTAATTCTGCACTTGACCCCAAGCTTTCTCACACAGATGGGGAAGCAGATAACACCTTCATGTGGCACTTTTCTTATCAGACGTCTTCCTAATTGAGTAGGTCATTCATGTGGGCTTTTGAATTCAGCTTGCGGACTGTGGGAGAGTGAAAGGAGGGGTCTGAGGCCCTGGAGGCTACAGTATTAAAATGGCCAGAAATAAAAGCAGCACCCTTATGTGGCTAATCAAGAAATAGCTCACCCCACCTCACCTCACAAGAAATGGCTGCTCAGTTACCATTCGTTGAACAGGAGAACCATATAGAAGAGGAGGAGCAGCTGGGACAGAGGAGGAGCAGCTAGAGCAGAGGAGGAGCAGCTGGGACAGAGGAGGAGCAGCTGGGACAGAGGGAGAGCATCTGGGACAGAGGAGGAGCAGCTGGGACAAGGGAAGAGCATCTGGGACAGAGGAGGAGCAGCTGGGACAGAGGAGGAGCAGCTGGGACAGAGGAAGAGCATCTGGGACAGAGGAGGAGCAGCTGGGACAGAGGAGGAGCAGCTGGAACAGAGGAGCAGCAGCTGGAGCAGAGGAGGAGCAGCTGGAACAGAGGAGGAGCAGCTGGGACAGAGGAGGAACAGCTGGAATGGGAGGAGCAGCTGGGACAGAGGAGGAGCAGCAGGGACAGAGGAGGAGCAGCTGGAATGGGAGGAGCAGCTGGGACAGAGGAGGAGCAGCTGGGACAGAGGAGGAGCAGCTGGAATGGGAGGAGCAGCTGGGACAGAGGAGGAGCAGCTGGGACAGAGGAGGAACAGCTGGAATGGGAGGAGCAGCTGGGACAGAGGAGGAGCAGCAGGGACAGAGGAGGAGCAGCTGGAATGGGAGGAGCAGCTGGGACAGAGGAGGAGCAGCTGGGACAGAGGAGGAGCAGCTGGGTGGGAGGAGCAGCTGGGACAGAGAAAGAAACTGCCTGCACTGTGGAAGAGTGAGTGTGCTGTCACTTGTTCAGTTTAACTGTCAGCAGGAGGTCCTAGCTGAGGCATTTTCCTGTGTCGATGAAGACATGAGGTGTAGGACCACACCACAAACTGTGTACTCCAGGGACAAATGTGTGTCCAGGCAGCAAGGATGGCAGAGAACGCCTATATCGAGGAGCCACTGGCCACTTGCTGGGTGGCCAATCACTGAGGCCCTTCTGCCCAGACCTCTGGTGCCAGTGCCCAGCTCCTCCTGGGAATAAGCAGCATCCTCTTAGCACAGGGTCTTCCTTCTTCCAGGGCTCTGCACCGTCAGCAAGACGGCATGAGAGGAGGAACAGGGGAAGAGTGCTCTCCCAGGAAGCGAACTCCCAACTTCTCTCCCCACCAGCCCTCAGCGCGACCTCACGCATAATCTCTGGAGCTGAGGAAGGAAAGCCCCCCGGGGCCCAGGAGCAAGCATCACGCCTCTGACAAGACTCGCATTGCAGACGTGCTCCTGGACACACAGGGAGCCAGCAGGTAACCCGCTTCCACCTGGCAACACTGATTTGTGTGAACTAAACCCGCCGCCTCCATGACCACCAGCTCTCCTGGCTGCAGTCACGTGTCTGTGCCCTGTGCTGCCGCTCTGTCCAGGGACGCTGTGCCTGAATGTCCACAGTAGCATCCGCACAGCCAGCATTTCTGTGTGGAGGGGTGTTTACTTGCTTACGTTTTAGAGTGACTCTTACGGTGAGGACAGAGGCTATCCTTGCTGAGATGAGCTGCAGACATGAGTTTTCACTGGGTCATCCAGCGTGTGTGTGACTGTGCGTTTTCCTACCCAACACAAACAAGGTCCTGGAAACAATGTCCAGGGAGTTCTTGCTTCATTGAATTTTTAGCTGTACTGCAGGGAAATAGAATGTTCTTAAAAAGGGCTAACCCTAAGCCAATATTTGTATTACAAAACTTTTTGCAGTAAGTCTGTGCGTGCTCTATGCTGTGGGAATCCTGTCAGAATTTCAGGCGGGAGCAGACACCCTCGATTTGGAAGCAACAGGGCCCTCCCGGAGGCACGAGCAACTCCCTCCTTGAGCCAAGTGGACAGGCCAGGTGTTGCCCAGGTGAGGAAGCCACAGGTTCTTCACTGTGTGGGATGCTGGGGCTGACCCTGCCTTCTTCACTTCCTCCGAAGCTGTCACTTTTGTTCCTTCACAGAACATTTCTTTCTGTGAAAAAGGGGAAATATTTGACTTAAGAAATATGTTGTCTTTTTTTCTTTCTTTTTTTTTTTTTTAGTTCTTGATGCCCTACAAACACTCCTTTAAATTATCATATCTTCCTTCCAGAGCAATACGGGAGACAATTCTAGTACTTAGGTTATACTTCAGCGCATTTTGTGGGACTTTGAGGTGTGTGAGACTTAGGAGCTTGTGCTATTAGCCATGCGTGCGGCACCCGCCTCACCCACAGGAAAGGGGCATTAGTGTGATGTGATGTGACGTGATGGTTGGTGATCCCAAAGGGACGTGTCTACTCCCAGAACCTGTGAACGTCACCTTAGTTGGAAAAGGTCTTTGTAGATATGAATAACTGAAGTGTAGGGTGGGCCCTGAATCAAAGATAGGTGTCCTTTTAAGAGAAAGGAGGAGAAGGTTTGAGGCACAGAGACATCAGGAGAAGGTGGAGGGACCGGGGAGCCCCCTGCAGCTGGAGGGCCCCTCACCCGGAGCCCCCGGGGGGAGCACCATGCTGCCATTGCCCTGATGTCAGACCTCTGGCCCTGGAACTGACAGGATAAATGTCCAAAGCCGCCTGTCTGTGTTACTTCGCCGTGGCAGCCACAGGGATGGCGCACACATGAACGTTGTTTTCAACAGTCGATACGGATGTGGACACAGGCTTCTCCTGTGTCACTGAGCAGAGATAAGGCACAGCGTGGAGTGGGGCAGGGGTTGAGGGGAAGGGCTGGGGAGGGACGTGGGAGGAGGGTTAGGGAGGCGCAGGAAGGGTCAGCCTCGGCTGTTACCTGGGCTCTCCGCTGTGCTGCAGGAGGGGCCGCCGGAGCCTGCCCTCCTGCTCCCCGCGGCCTGTCCTCCTGAGAGACCTCCAGGCCTGGCACCGGCCGCGTGCTGGGAGGCCCGCCGGGCCTCTCCTCGGGAGCCCCTGGTGGACCTGTCCCAGGACCGAGACCGCCGGGGAAGGGTGCTCCTAGTGGCTCCCGGGTGGCTCTCCTGAGTCGGGGTCCCCCTGGGGTCTCCCCAGGGGCTGGGGGTTTCCTTCCGGGCTGGGCTGGCTGCTGCCCCGGCTCCTGTGGTCCCGGAGCTGCAGGCCTCGTCCCCGAGGGACTCTTCGGAGCTGGAGCCCAGGCGCATGGGGTTCTGCAAGGCCTCCATGTAGGACCTGCGGAACCAGCGTCTGCCTTCCGTGCAGGCTGGGTCCCTGGGTGACTGTCTTCCGGAGCCTGGGCTGCCCATGTCCTCACAGACGGTGAGGGCCTGGGGGCCGTGCCTTTTGTCCGTGGGGCCCAGGCTCCCTCTTGGTCCTTCCCACAAGCCTGGCTCTGAGGGCCCAACCCCAACAAGGCCTCCGTTGGAGCTCTGGAATGTGCTCTTAGGGCTTTCCTGTGCAGCGCCTCCTGCGGAAGGCTGGTGGAAGGGCCGGTCACTGCTGGGCTGCCCACCACAGCAGCGCAGGGTGGGGGTGTCACGGGGAGGGGCGCGCTCCTGGGGACGAGCGCTGGCCATGGCTGGTGCTGGGGCCAGAGCTCTGGAGGCACTTCTCGCGGGTGGCGGCTCAGGCCCGGGGCAGCTGCAGTGGGGCAGGATGGTTCTGAACGTTGGGACAAAGATGGGGTCTGTGACGTTGCTCCACGGGGTGCGGAAGACAGCAGAGCCTGAGGTCAGCAAGCAGTTTTGCAAGGGGACACTGTTCCGCTCCCTGTTCAGCTGTTCCAGGAACTCTCCCGTGAAGATGCAGCTGTACATGGACTCAGGGACAGTAACTTCTTCAGAGCCCCGTCCAAGTGGGGAGAGGCATTTTAAAACCAGTCTGGCTGACTGCTTCCCCACCGAAGTGACCTGTAGATAGAAGTCCCCAGGCCTGAGCCTAACTCCGCGGAGGGACGCCAGCTGCACCACCACCTTCTCATGGATGCACAGTGGCCAGCCTTCATGGAAGAAGATGAGGCCTGTGTACTTGGCCTGGGATGAGAGAGGGAGGGAAGGAGGTTAGACCGTGGTGGTAGCTCCTCCCGGGAGGCTGGGTGGAGGTGGGCAACAGGGCAGGAGGGAGGGAGCCATCAAAGGTGCCACCCAGCCAGTCCTACCACAGGCAGCCTGGGGGCCCTGGGCTAAGTCTCTCCTAGGAGCCTTCCCCATCTGGGGAAGGGTGTGACCCTCACATGCTCACCATGCCAGCCCTTGGTCTAAGCTCCATAGCACCTCTGGCTTTCCTAGGTGCCCACAGGCAGCCCCTCAAGAGCATGGCTACTTCTGGAATCACAGGGTCGGGGGTACAGTGAGAGGGTGCTGGGGTCCATCAGGGCACCAACAACATCAGCTACAATCTCCCACCCAATACAATGGGTCCTTCTACTTATTTGAAGGAGTCCATGAAGTTTACAACACGGCTATAGATTATGCAGGTGAGTTCTCAAGCACATCTTTGAAAAGGACTTGCTGTAGAAAAGGTTTCAATGGCAGGACGGAGAAGACACAGGCAAACACAGGCAGCATCTGGCATGGGCATGAGAGCGTCTGGCAGTTTGGGGAACAAGGGGTGGGATCCCCAATGTGTCAGACACTGCAGCTACACATCTAAACAGGGACCGGTTCAGTTACAACATTCCTTACTTCTCCCACGCCAGCACTGACATATTGCACAAGCATTATCACAATGATAGAGAATATGAGAAAGAAATGACCTCATTCTGATATGTCTTGAGTCTTTTACTTTTTTTCCCTTATCCATGCAGGACACAACTTCTCTAAACTCTAGTAACAACGTAGATACAACTTGGTGTTCACCCTTAGCCAACATTTCTTCATGTTCCTCTTTCATAGTTGCCATCCTGGTGGTGACTTGCCTGTCCTCTGTGGGAAATCTACAGGGCTTCTATCTGTTTTTTCTTCTTCCTCCCTCCCTCCCTCCCTCTCTTTCTCTCTCTCTCTTTCTTTTCTTAAGTAGGCTTCACATCCAGCGCAGAGCCCAACGTGGGGCCTGAACTCACGACCCTGAGATCAAGACCTGAGCTGAGATCAAGGGTCAGACGTTTAACCATCTGAGTCACCCAGGTGCCCCGCTTCTATCTGTTTCTATTATAAATAAGAAATGCAAGCAACATTTCCATGGTACTATTTCTTCTTCCTTTAAATTATATTTTAGGAAACATTTCTGGGATTAGGATTAAGGATAAATAGTCATGAGTGTCTTTTATGATTCTTGGCAATATGACCAATTTGCCATCAAAAGACACATTGTCAGCAGTAAAGTCATTGCAACAGCTTTGCCAGGATTCAGCAGGACGAGGCTTTATATTGAGGAATCTTTTTCTAAATTAGTACATATACTGTGGAATATTGTTGTTTTAATTTGCACTTAAGTGATAATGAAGCCAACACTTTTTTCTAATTGTTTTTTCTGTAAATTTTCTGTATGTATTTTTGTTCCTTTTATGAATCGTGGCTTTGTTTTTACCTTCTTAGTTGCTGTGAGATCTGTAAAAAAATTTGACAGACATTAACTTTTTTCTATGCACCATTAGCAAATGTTTGTGTTATGTATCTATCAGTAAAAGGCGAAAGGTTTATACGATCTGAAGAGAAACCAGAGTGTGTGTTATGTATCTATCAGGCACTCATATTCGTCCCAATTTACTTGCTTTATACTTGTTTCCTTCCTCTCTATAGAAGCTTAAATTTTATACAAGTTGAATTTTTATTACTTTTTTGTGGTATCTTTTGTCACCTTAAAACTTAGAGTTTGATGTCCTACTGAAGGTTGCCTTTTGCATTTATGTTAGTTTTCCTAAGAGTTGAGGTTTACAAAATACTTAATGTTTCCATACATCTAGAGTTGGAAATTGTACCTTAAATACACTGGTATATTCTTTTTTTAGAATTTTAAAAAATGTTTCGTTATTTTTGAGAGACAAAGCTCGAGCAGGGGAGGGGCAGAGAGAAAGAGAATCTGTGCGGTCAGCACAGAGCCCGTTGTGGGGCTCAAACCCACAAACCGCGAGATCATGACCTAAGCTGGACGCTTAACCAACTGAGCCCCCAGGCCCCGCACACTGGCCTGTTCTTAAAGGTGAAGGCCCCATTGAGCAGGTTCCTGCTGTGCACTCACACTGGGTCGCCAGAAGGGGGAGGCACCGTCCAACCTTCAGCAGCCCGTGCCCTGGGAGGAAGCTGAGGGTCTGGTGCAGATGCGGCTAGTATTTACCGAGCACCTGCCCAGTACCCTCACACCTGTGGCCTCGTTTAATTAAAAACTAAGGTTTTTCAGATTGGAAAAATAATACTCGTGTATTGCAGAAACTGGAGGATTCAGGAAAAACAAAACAATAACCCCAACACCAACCCCCAGAGGTCAACATTATTGACATTGATGTGTGTTTCATTTCATTATTTTTTCCTGTGTATTTTTTCTAATGTTTATTTGAGAGAGAGAGAGAGAGAGGGAGAGAGAGAGAATCCCAAGCAGGCTCCATGCTGCCAGCACAGAGCCCAACATGGGGCTCAAACCCATGAAGATCATGACCTGAGCTGGAACACAGTTGAACACTTAACTGACTGAGCCACCCAGGCACCCCTTTTCCTGGGTATGTTTAATGGCTGAGATCACATCACAAAAATACAGCAGTGCATGGTAACTTTATCACCGAATGCTATTTCATCAGCATCTCCTGTGCTATGAGAAACTCTTCACTCAGATCACTTCACTGTTGTGTATTTATTTTCCCCAAATTTTGCTCTGACAAATTTAAATACCATGCCCATTGTTGGGCCTGGAGCCCCACCTGAGTGTCACATGCTTCTGTGGAATCTGAGGCCACAGAGCAGGTAGAAGGGAGTGGCCATGCCAGGGCCCCTGGGGTGGAGCCAGTGCCCACCAATCTGGGTGGCCACGGGTGTGGCCAGTGTCCTTGCTGTGTGGCCAGTGCCCATCCCACACTGGATATGAAGATCCAGGACGTCATCCAGCCCTGTGGACATCGGCAGTGAGATTCCCAGGGACTGCTCTCTCCCAAGGAGAGAAGTCCAACCTGAGCTATGGCCTAAAGGTATGCAGGTGGGGTCAGCGGTGCCAGCCCCAGGAATGAGCTTCACGACAGAAAGTTCTGGAAGCAGAGAGTCCAAGGCCGACCATCACCGGTAGGTGACCCTTCCTAGGGGGTGGGGGGCAAGCACTCAAGGTGGAGAGCATGGGAGTACTGGGCAGTCCTCACACCCAGCCCTGTCACTCCCAATCCTGGCATGAAAACAGCTCCAGTGCCTGGGTCCCAAAGGGCACTGCCAGGAGAAACTTCTGAGGCTGAGGAGAGGCTGGCCCCTCTCCTCCTCTGTTCCTTCAGGCCACTGCAGGCTGGCTGAAGTCACCTCAGAGCAGAGCAGCAGCCCTGGCAGATGTGGTTCTCTGTCAGGTGGCAGGGCAGGGGATAAAGTGTGCCAAGCATGTGCTGGGGCATCTTCTGTCTCTGCAGTGGGCTGTAGAAGCTGTGGAACGGCTTCAAGCGGCTGTGATAATGGTAATAGTCTTTATCCAACACTGAGTGAGGGCCAACAACATCCTAAGCACTTTGCATCCATGATGGCACTGAACCCTTATTCCAAGAGAACATATGCTGGTTGGGACTCATTGGCTGCAGGTAATAAGATGCCTTCTGACTCTTGGCTAAGTGATGGAGAAGGATGAATTCTCTCACTGCAAAGTGTGAAGGAGACAAGCCCCGTGGTTGGAACAGAGGCTCACAGACACCTTTGAGATCCGGGTGCTTTCTCTCTATTTCACAGCCTTCCATGTACACGTGTTTCAGTCTGATGCTGGTTATTGCGTGGTCATGGGATGACTGCCCCAGCCTAACAATCGCATCCTTATACACTATGTCCCAAGCAGGGAAAAGTAGCTTCCTGTGTCTTTCTTTTTCCAAGGGAATATGTTCTTATAAATATTCCTGCCCCCAGAAGACTTCTCTTTATCGCTCATTGGCCATAAAGGAGCCAGTGACTCCCTCTGGTTACAAAGAAGACTTGGAAAGTGGATGTCTCTGTAGCAGGAGGCAGCAAAAGACAAGGGTTGGGAATGACCATCCGCTACACAGCCCAGTGTCTGCTGCAGGTGGGTCCTGTTACTATTACTACCCTCTCTATAGATGAACAGAATCAAGGATCAGGGAGAAGAGACGACTTGCCTAGGTCTTTACAAAGTTTGTAGTGGCAGAGCATGGATTTGAACCCACATCATTCCGATCGCAGAGCCTGCGATCCTAACCCCCGTCCAGTACGGCCTGGCAGGGACACCCAGGCAGCCATCCGTAACGCAGACGGATAAAGGGTGAGCACCAAATGCTGTGGGCACACAGAGGACAGAGACTCTGCTTTGGTGCGGCCGGCGGAGTGAACGGGGAGGAGAGCTGTGGTTGCACCGGCCTTCGAAAGGGGGGTAGGCCTTCTGCCAGGTGCAGGGGAAATGCACGAGGGCGGGCCCCAGGGTGAACGAAAGTGGGTGGCGGGGCAGTGCATGCTGGGTGGATTAGTCAAGGCTCGTCGGGTTTTAAGATGAATTTGTCACTGGGGACATGATCTTGTGTCACTGGGAAGCCTGGAGGAGAGAAGCTCCAGACCTAGCCCAAGTAGGGGACTCAAACGTCTCACTGGGGCTCAGTGTCTCTCCCTTGCTCCACGTGGCTTCACTGTGCAGACAGTCTGGGTCCACCTGCAAATCCTCCTGATACATGAGCCCAGTGGAAAGAGGACATCTTGTCTTCAATATCTTCGTACAAGTCCCAGGAAGACTCTAACTGGGTGTCTTAGTCCTTCCAAGCTGCTCTAACAAAAATACCACAGATTGGATAGCTTATAAACATAGAAATTTCTTTCTCACTATCCTGTATCCTGGGGAGTCCAGGATCAAGGTATTGGCATTTTTGTGGTCTGGTCAGGGCCAGCTTCTTGGTTCACAGATGACCAACTTTTTGCTCTGTCCTCACACATGTCAGAAGGGGCAAGAGTGGGCTCTCTGGGACCTTCTTTATAATGGCATGGATGGGACTGACCAAATCACTTCTGAAAGGTCCCACTTCTTAATACCATCACATTGGAAGTTCGGTTCCAATATACAAATTTCGTGGGGGGAACATTCAGTCTATAGCAGTGGGTCATGTGCCCATCCCTGAGGGTGGTGTCTGAAGGTGGGATAAAGGGTGAACGCAGAGAGCCACGGCCTTGCGAGGATAGTGGAGCATCATGGCAACATGGCGGAGAGGTACCTCCTAAATGATAAGGCAGAGATGCAGAGCACACAACATGTATCTGCCAGTGCCTGTGTGATCTGTGGGAGATGCCTTCAACTTCTGTACCTTGGTTTCCTCATCTGAAAAATTGACTAATATTTTACTCATACATAGGGCCTGGGGCAGATTCCACATAATAACCATTTCCCTCATGATTGGTGAAGTTGAGCATCTTTTCATTTGCTTATTGGCCATCTGTATATCCGTTGGGGAGGTCATAGAAAAGACACTATCGTCAGTTGACCTGTGAGCTGGTTCCAGGCTCTTGGAGGCTCCTCACCCCCAGCCTTGAGATGGGAGTGTGGTGTTGAGAACATCTGCACAGTATACATGACTGAGCCCAGCTGCAGCCTCTATATAAACTTTTAAGATTTCATGTGCAGATGTGGGTTCCATTCATCTTGCTGTGTCATATGTAAGTTCCCTTTGTTTATTAAAATGGTCATCTACCAACCCAAAGTGGATGCCTCTTTCTGCGTCCCTCCCTGCCCTGTGTGTACAGGGTACAGGAGCCAGTATCAGGTTACACCTGGGAAGCTCCCAAGAGTGCTGTAGACCAAAAATGTCTTCTTTGGAGAAATATCTATTTAAGCCCTTTGCCCATTTCTAAATTGGGTTTTTGGTTTTTGTTATTACTCAATTTTTGGAATTCTTCATTTTTCTGAGTATTAATCCCTTATCAGATACGTTATTTGCAATTATTTTCTCCTATTCTGAGGATTGCTTTTTTACTCTGATACTATCCTTTAAAAACAAAGTTTTAAATTCTGATGAAATCCAATTTATCTCTTTATTTTTGCTGCCTGTGCTTTGGGTGTAATTTCCAAGAAATCACTGCCAGATTCAGTGTCACGAATCTTTCCCCCCTCTTTTCTTCTATGAGCTTTATAGTTTAGGCCCTGCTTATAGGTCTTTGATCCATTTTGAGTTAATTTTTTAATATGGTGGGAGGTAAGGGGGCCCAACATCATTCTTTCACATGTAGATGTCTAGTTTCTTCACCACCATTTGTTGAAAAGACTGTCCTTTCTCTCTGAATGGTCTTGACACCCTTGTCAAACATCATTTGACCATATGTGTGATGCTTTATTTCTGGGCTCTCTGTTCCATTGGTCTATATGTTTGTCTTATGGCACTGCCACATTATTGTAATTACTATAGCTTTGTAATGAGTTTTAAAAATCAGGAAGTGTGGGGGAAAAAAAAGGGTGCCTGGATGGCTTAGTCGGTTAAGCGTCTGACTTTCGCTTAGGTCATGATCTCGCGGTTCGTGGGTTCGAGCCCCGCGTCGGGCTCTGTGCTGACTGCCAGCTCAGAGCCTGGAGCCTGTTTCAGAGTCTGTGACTCCCTCTCTCTCTGACCCTCCCCTGCTCATGCTGTCTCTCTCTCTCTCTCCTAGAAATAAATAAAAAACATTAAAAAAAAATCAGGAAGTGTGAGTCTTCCAACTTTGTTCTTCTTCAAGATTCTTTTGGCTGCTTGGACTCCTTTGAGATTCCATAGGGATTTTAGGATAGATATTTCTCTTACAGCAAAAAACAGTGGTGTGATTTTGATAGAGATTGCATTGAATCTGCAGATTACTTTGGGTAGTACTGCCATCTTAAATCTTCCAGTCCATGAACATGGGTGTCTTTCCATGTCTTAGGTCTTTTCTTTCTTTCAGCAATGGTTCATAGTTTTCAACATGCAAGTCTTTCACCTCTTTGTCCAAATTTATTCCTAGATATTTTAATCTTTTGGAAGCTATTGTAAATCTTCTTTTAGTTTACCTTTTTAGTTTACTTTTCAGATTGTTCATCGTTGGTATATAGAAATACACTGAATTGTGCACATTGCTTTTGTATCCTGCAACTTTGCAGAAGGTTTTTGTTAGTTCCAACAATGTGTGTGTGTGTGTGTGTGTGTGTAATCTTCAGGGTTTCTACATAAAAGATCATGTAATTTGTGAACAGAGATAGTTTTGCTTCTTCCTTTCTGATTGGATACCTTTAATTTCTTTTTCTTGTCTGGTTGCTCTGGCAAGAGCTTCTAGGACAATGTTGAATAGACGTGGAAGAAGTGGGCACCCTTGTCTTATGCCTGATCTGAGAGGAAACCTTTTAGTCATTCAACACTGAGTGTGAATTAGCTGTGGGTTGTCCATACACGGCCTTTCTTTTTTTGAGGCAGTTTCTTTCCATTCTTAGTTTAAATGGTTTTATCATGAAATGATGTTGAATCTTGTCAACATGTTTTTTTCTGTATTAACTGAAATGACGAGAAGAAGTTTCTTCAAGCTGAACTTGCGGGGGGTTCGACTATGATTTCACAATATACATACTCCACCAACAAGTTAATTACAGCAATATTATTCCAAAGTAGGATGTACATTGAAAAGGAAAACAAAGGTTTGAAAAGGAAACAAAGACAGGAGAACAGCGTTTTTCTTGGCCCCAACACAAGCTGTAACTCTGAGATCCCCCTTGGGCAATCTGACCAAGGTTCTGATTGTAAATCTTTTGTGTTCCCTGGGATTGCAGCCATATTGGATAGATGCTATAAACCTTCTAGTCATGTTCTGAATAGACCCAGTTCTGAGAAAACTCCAGGTTGCAAGGAGCAATTCTTTATCTCAGTTCAACATCTTCTCTAAATGGTGTGCTCAGAACATTCACAGGAAGAAGCATCAGAACCAAAGTTTTATTTATTATTATTTTTTTTTTCTTCAAAAGGAAGTTGGTGGGCTTCCTTGTTTATGAGCTGCAGTTCAGCTGCTAAAAACTAGAGCAGGGTCCTTCTTTTTTTTTTTTTAATTTATTTTGAGAGAGAAGAGAGGGAGGGACAGAGAGAGAATCCTAAGCAGGCTCCACACTGTCAGTGCAGAGCTGGATATGAGGCTCAAACTCAAGAACTGTGAGCTCATGACCTGAGCTGAAATCAAGAGTTTAGATAACCGACTGAACCACTCAGGCACCCTGGGTCCTTCTTTATAACGGGCTTTCACACGGCAGTCCTGGAACCTGAATTTCTCTAGATCAGTAGCAGGTTTTCAATCATAATAGAGGTATCACAGCAGTTATTACAATACTCCAAAAAGCTCAGCTTCACTCTCTGACTTGGAAAACTTAAAATAGAACAAAACTTTTATGGCCCTTTGGAAAAGTCAGAAGGAGAACTTGGTTGTGGATTAAATATGAGAAGCGAGGCTGAGCCTCCCTGGGCCCTTGATGACTCCACACCCCATTGTTTCATGGAGACCATCCACAGTCCTCTTGTCCTGGGCAAGGGGACAGGCAGTCTCCCTGGGTCGGAATGGGCACAGAGGGATGAGCTTCCCTCTCTGTGTGTCCATAGAACCCCGTCCTCACTGTCTGCTCACTGTCAGGGTCCTGTCTCACCTGGTCCTATGCTTGACCCCAGGTGGTCCACACAGCAACCTACTACCTGGAACCAGGGACAGTTGAAAGTATTTGCGGCTTGACTGCCTTCTCAAGTGTTAATGTGCAGTGGTCAGGCCACTAGACGGTCTCCGACGTACCCTCAGCCTTAACTCTGTACAGTCTGGCTCACACATGCATCTCCATGCACCTAGGCCTTGTGGGGTTTCTTTGTTTTGTTTTTTAATTTTTTAAAAATGTTTATTCATTTTTTAGAGAGAGACAGAGCATGAGCGGGGGAGGGGCAGATTGGGAGGGAGACACAGAATCTGAAGCAGGCTCCAGGCTCTGAGCTGTCAGCTGTCAGAGCCTGATGTGGGGTTCGAATCCACAAACCACAAGATCATGACCTGAGCCGAAGTTGGATGTTCAACCGACTGAGCCACCCAGGTGCCTGGCCTTGTTAATGTCTGAGTATTTCATCTGGGGCTGAGCATTATACATCAGGGACCTCAGAATTAAGTTAAAGCTGCCATGAATTAGAATATCAATTTTTTTTTCTCTGACTTCTTAAGGGTTCAATTCTTTTTTAAAAATTATGTTTATTTTTGAGAAAGAGCAAGCAGGGGAGGAGCAGAGAGATGGGAGGGACAGAGATACAAAGCAGGCTCTGCACTAACGGCAGAGAGCCCAATGTGGGGCTTGAACCCAAGGACCGTGAGATCATGACCCAAGCCAAAGTCGGATGCTCAACCGACTGAGCCATCAGTCTCCCCAGTTTCATTTTTGATTTTAGTAATGTGAGGTATTTTCAAAATTAGAAAAGTAGAACACGCACAACTGTCCTTCTTCCATATTCATGGGCCTGCCACAGTACAGGCATGCTAACGTCACGGCACGTCCTCTTGTCGTGGTTTAAAAACTACGTGTTAAAAGACTGATATGAAACAAATATATCATGACCACTTTTTGGCTTCGTTTTATATCATAATAATTTCCTCACGTATTTTTTATTTTTTTTAATGTTTTTTTAAATTTATTTCTAGGAGGCAGAGAGAGACAGCGTGAGCAGGGGAGGGTCAGAGAGGGGGGGGGACACAGACTCTGAAATAGGCTCCAGGCTCTGAGCTGGCCGTCAGCACAGAGCCCCACGCGGGGCTCGAACCCACGAACCCAAGATCATGACCCAAGCGAAAGTCGGACGCTTAACCGACTAAGCCACCCAGGTGCCCCCCTCACTTATTTTTTAAAAACTACTTTTAAAGCAATTTTAACCTGTGTATAACTGTCCATCATATTTATACATTACTAATTTAACCATTCCCCTAATATTTATTTCCATTTTTTAACCGTTTTAAGTAATGTTGCAACATGTACAGTTATGAATAAATGTGGTCCTGTATTTTAGATCCTTTGCTGTGGGCTAAGATATCTGATTCTAACGGCATATGACAATATAATGAGTCTCCATACATATTCAACAACTGTTTCTAGAGAGATCATTTCAATTTCCACAAATGTGAGAAGAGTTTCAGCTTATCTATCTTACTGAATTCTCCCTGCTCTGAATATTTTTCTGCTTGTTATTAAGCAAAAACCTGCATCTTGTCATGTACCTGGTGCCTCTTTGACCACCAAGAGGCCGGTTTTCTCCGGGGCTTCTGTGGGCAGTAGTGCCTCTTCTGTACATGATCCCTTCAAGGCTTAGCTAACTTTTATATTGGACTTAGTATTTTACTTATGTCTGTGCGTTCTCTGCAAACATGATATAAGAAACAGCTTTTTTTTTTTTTTGGCTTTTAATTTTGCTTCTGATGCTTTTCAAACAGATTTTCTAGGTGTTTCTGCCATCAATCTATCAATTTCCTTTTTGTGATGGCTCTCTGCTCAAGCCTGAGAAGTTAGTGCCCTCCCCTCTCTCTGTGTCTAACCCTAACTCATAGACAAAAGCCGGTGTTGGTGTTTTCCTAAGTGGCCTGCAGAGTGCTGGGCGGCTACTCCCCACAGCCCTGAGGCCCATCCCTCTCTCTCCCTGCGACTTCCCATGCTGACTGCATTGTTCTAAGGTCCCTCTGGCTCTGGGTGATCAGGACTGGCAGCTGGTTTGTTAGAGGAGGTCATCACTATAAAAGAATGGTCATACACACTCAGAATGTTCTATTTCTGCTTTAAATATATAAATGCACATTCCTGCACCACCAACCTTGTGGGCAAGGGACCCCCTTGGAGGTTCGTTCCTCCTGGTGCTCTCCCTCAGCCCCAGGCGAGCTCTCGTTGCTACTTTGTCCCATGTTACTAGGTAACAGTTCTCTATACTAAGCATCCTGATTAGATTTCTGTGTGGGTCAGTCTTTTCACGGGACTCTAACAGGCACAGAGACCCATCTTTTCTCTGCCGACCTGGGGGCTCTACTGTCTCCCTACTGAGTTGGCCACAGTCATGTTGCTGTGTCTCACAGTACCTCTCAAGTGGAGCAAGAACATAAAGACAGTAGGGAAAGCATATGGATGGGGAACTCTTCTGGATTTCCCCCCAAATATCCCAGTCTCTCAGGTGTCTTGCTCGTACCTAATGTGATGGCACCTTTTTCTAAGTGACTTTAGGGAGTCTGCCGAACATTCGACTTTGTTTTCACAGAATAAACTATCCCCCTCTTTGTTTTTGTACTCATATCTAATTGGTTTAGGTTACAATTAAATTGGATTTAATTAGCTCTTCTTTTTCTCCCTTAAGGTGGAAATTTAGATAAGTGATATCAGACTTCCTCCACAAAACTATATATTATTTGAACTATATTATACATTAAACATTGCTTTAGTTATACGTAAACATTTCTGCATGTTCTGTTT
Organism: Crocuta crocuta; assembly: GCF_008692635.1. NCBI lineage: Eukaryota > Metazoa > Chordata > Mammalia > Carnivora > Hyaenidae > Crocuta > Crocuta crocuta. The sequence goes on from NW_027551559.1 coordinate 11,640,270, forward strand.
TCATTCTGATTCAGTTCCAGTATTTTTTCCTTGTAACTTCTCTAACTCATGGGTTCTTTAGAAATGTGTTATTTGGTTTCCAAACAATTGAGGAGATTCTAGTTATTGGTTGTTGTTATTTAATTCTGATGATAGCACTGTGGTTAGAAAAAAGTACTTTATTTCTGTCTTTTCAAATTTATGAAATTGTATTCTTTTAAATACCTACAGCATGTTGTCGATCTTAAAAAGAATTTCATGTGCATTGGAAAGAATGTGTATTCTGCATTTGTTGGATGTAATGTTCTATAAATGTCAAATAGGTCAGTTTGTTAGGTGTTGTTCAGATCTTTTATATCCTTATTGATCTTTTTTCTAATTGTTTTACCAATTGTTGACAGAATAACGTGTTGTTGTCATTTAGTGTTATCATTTGTTTGTACTTGGAATCTCTCTTACTAGGGACCCTGTTGATAAATGGAGCCTTTTATCACTGTGGGTTGTCCTGTCCCCACGCGTTTCTGGTGACACTCACTGTTGGAGACCTAACTTGTCTGACAGTAAGATGGTCACCTGACCTCATACTTAGTGGCATATCTTGTTCCATTATTTTTCTTTCACCCTTTTTTAGGTCTTTACATTTAAGGGGCAATTCTTATAACCAGTTAGTTGGTCTTGCCTTTTCTCAGCCCGAGTCTGGCAATATTTGTCCTTTAGTTGGAACTTTTAGTTCATTTAAGTACATTCACAAATATGGTTGGATTAAATCTGTCACCTTCACATGTGACCTCTATTTGCCTATCTGTTCCTTTGTTCTTCCTTTCATCCTCTTTTGTGTTTTGGGTTCGATTTATCTCTTCTATTGACGTTTTAGTTATTCCTCTTTGTGTTGCTTTCAGTAGTTGTTCTCAAGATTACAGCATGCATCTTCAACTCATCATAGTCTAGTATTCAAGTAACATTTTGTTACTTTAAAACAATGTAAGAACATAGAGTAGTATAATTCAATTTACTCCCTCCCACATTTTGTGCTTTTTGTTATATATATTTTTAAAAATTTTAGCACTGAGGAGGGCACTTGTTGGGATGAGCACTGGGTGTTGTATGGAAGCCAATTTGACAATAAATTAAATTTAAAAATTATTTAAATTCCAGTTAGTTAACATACAGTGTAATTAGTTTCAGGTGTACAATTTAGTGATTCAACACTTTCATACAATACTCAGTGTTCATCACAAAGGTGCTCCTTAATCCCCATCGCCTACTTAACTCATCCCCTACTCACCTCTCTTCTGGTAACCATGAATGTGCTCTCTATAATTAAGAATCTGTTTCTTGTTTGGTCTCCCCATTTTTTCCTTTGCTCGTGTTGTTTAAATTCTACATATGAGTGAGATCATATGGTATTTGTCTTTCTCTGACTTATTTTGCTTAGCATTATACTCTCTAGCTCCTTCCATGTTGTTGCAAATGGTAAGATTTCATTTTTATGGCTGAGTATTATTCGTGTGTGTGTGCGTGTGTGTGTGTCTCCCACATCTTTATCCATTCATATATCAGTGGACACTTAGCTTAGCTTGCTTCCATAGTTTGGTTATTGTTAACAAAGATACAATAAACATAGGGTGTACATATCCCTTTGAATTAATGTTTTCATATTCTTTGGGTAAACACACAGTAGTGTGACTACCGGATCATAGGGTAGTTCCATTTATAACTTTTTGAGGAATCTCCATACTGTTCTTCACAGGGGCTGCACTAGTTTGCATTCCCACCAACAGTGCATGAGGGTTCCTCTTTCTCCAAATCCTTGCCAACACATGTTGTTTCTTGTGTTGTTGAAATCAACCAATCTGACAGGTATGAAGTGACATCTCATTATAGTTTTGATTTGCATTTCCCTGAAGATCGGTGATGTTGAACATCTTTTCATGTGTCTGTTAGCCATCTGTATGTCTTCTTTGGAGAAATGTCAGTTCATTAATTCTACCCGTTTTTAATCAGATAATATTTTTTTGGTGTTGATTTGTATAAATTCTTTATATATTTTAGATATTAAACTCTTATTGGGTATATAATTTATAAATATCTTCTCCCATTACGTTGTCTTTACTTTTGTTGACTGTTTCCTATGCTGTACAGAAGCTTTTTATTTTGGTGTAGTCCCAATAGTTTATTTTTTCTTTTGTTTGCCTTGCCTCAGGAGATATATCTAAAAAAAATGTTGCTATGGCCAGTGTTAGAGAAATTGCTGCCTGTGCTCTCTTACAGGACTTTTATGGTTTCAGGTCTAATGTATAGGGTTAGGGCCAGATGGCTAACTCCCAAATTCATTCTATGAGGCCAGAGGTACCGATTCCAAAACCAGATAGAGACACAATAGCAAAAAAAAAAAGAACTATGGGCCAATTTTCTCTAATGAACACATATGCAAAAGTCCTCAACAAAGTACTAGCAAATAAAATCCAACAATACATTAAAAAACTCACTCATGGGGCACCTGGGTGGCTCAGTCGGTTAAGCATCCAACTTTGGCTCAGGTCATGATCTCACAGTTCATGGGTTCGAGCCCCGCGTCAGGCTCTGTGCTGACAGCTAGCTCAGAGCCTGGAGCCTGTTTCAGATTCTGTATCTCCCTCTCTCTCTGACCCTCTCCTGCTCACGCTCTCTCTCTCTCTCTCTCTCTCTCTCTCTTTAATGTTTAAATAAAACATTAAAAAATTAAAAAAAAACTCACTCATCATGATGTAGTGGGATTTATTCCTGGGTTGCAAGAGTGGTTCAATATTCACAAATCAATCAACAAGATACATCACATCAGTAAGAGAAAGGATCATATGATCATTTCAATAAATGCAGAGAAAGCATTTGACAAAGTACAACATCCATTCATGATAAAAACCCTCAACAAAGTAGGCATAGAGGGAACATCCCTCAACATCATAAAGGCCACATATGAAAAACCCACAGCTAAAATCAACAGTAAAAAAACTGAGAGCTATTCCCCTAAAGTCAGGAACAAGACATGGATGTCCACTCTCACCACTTTTATTTGACATAGTACTGGAAGTCCTTGCCACAGCAATCAGACAACAAAAAAGAAATAAAAGGCATCCAAATCCAAAAGGAAGAAGTAAAACTTCCACTATTTGCAAATGACATGACACTACATACAGAAAATCCTAAAGACTCCATCAAAAACTACTAGAACTGAGAAACCAGTTCAGTAAGGTCACAGGATACAAAACCAATGTACAGAAATCCATTGTATTTGTATGCACTAATAATGAAGCAGCAGACAGAAATTAAGAAAACAATCTCATTACAACTGCACCAGAAATTTTAAAATGTCTGGGAATAAACTTAACCAAAGAGGTGAAAGACCTATATACTGAAAACTATAAAACACTGATGAAAGAAATTGAAGATGGGGGTGCCTGGGTGGCTCAGTCAGTTATAAGTGTCCAACTTCAGCTCAGGTCATGATCTCACGGTTCGTGAGTTCAGCCCCTTGCCAGGCTATGTGCTGACAGCTCAGAGCCTGGAACCTGCTTCAGATTCTATGTCTCCCTCTCTCTCTGCCCCTCTCCTGCTCATGTTCTCTCTCTCAAAAATAAATAAACATTAAAAAAATAAATTGAAGATGACACAAAGAAATGGAAAGACATCCCATGCTCATGGATTGTAAGAAGAAATATTATTACCGCATAGGACAAGATATTGGGGGAGGGATAAGAAGTATTGTTAAAATGTCTATGCTACCCAAAGCAAGCTACAAATTTAATGTAATCTCTATCAAAATACCAACAGCATTCTTCACAGAACTAAAACAATATTAAAATTTGTATGGAACAAAAAAAGACCTGCAAGAGCCAAAGTAACTTTGAAAAAGAAAAAAAAAAAACAAAAACCTGGAGGTAACATAATTCCAGGCTTCAAATTATATTACAAAGCTGTAGTAACCAAAATAGCGTGGTACCAGCATAAAAACAGACACGCAGATTAATGGAACAGAATGGAAAACCCAGAAATAAACCCACAATTATATGGTCAATTAATCTTTGACAAAGCAGGACAAAATATCCAATGAGAAAAAAACAGTCTCTTCAACAAATGGTATTGAAAAAACTGGACAGCAACAGGCAAAAGAAAGAAACTGGATCACTTCTTTCACCACACACAAAAATAAAATCAAAATGAATTAAGGACCTAAATGTGAGACTAGCCCTGAGGTTTCTTAAAGTTCAATTTCTCCTCCTCTGAGCATAGATGGTCCTTCCTTCCCTGTTAGGCTGCTCTTCCACCCACCTTCCCTGGAGTCTCAGTAACTGGTCCCAGGTTTGAAAGTGTCTTCTGTTCTTGCTCACTTAGGAAGTCATATCTCTCTATAATTTAGTTCTTTTAGATCTCTATGTATCCACAGCTCTTGGATGGTTTTAAAGGAAAGTATAATTGTTTTGGTTTATGTAGGGCTTTCTTGTTGCTTTGGCAAGAGTTAAAGTCTCTCACACAGTTTTACACCATAACTAGAAATAGGGCTTACCTATTCATTGGCCCTAAATGTTTTGTCAATTTCTGTTGTTTTCTGACCCTTCCTCTATGTAGGAGTATATGTACACTTTTCCAAATGGACAGGTGTTATTGTTATTGATTTGTAGTTTTATTGCACTACAGTCTTTAGATATCAATTCTTTGGTATTTATTGCTACCTTATGATTAATAGTCAGTTCTGGTCAATTTCAATAAATGGACATGCACACTTAAGAAGAGTGTATGCTCTTTAATATTCTCAAGTTGTATACATTCTTAAAGTAAATGTATATCCTCTAATTGTAAAATTTGACCAGAATTTTATCAAATTTTGGTTAATTCTGGAAAATGTCCATGTGTGTTTGGGAAGGATGTGTATTTTAAGATGACTGGCTTCAGTACTCCATGCATGCCCATTCATGGAAGAGAGGAATCAGGTGTTCAGACACATATCTTAAGTAATATGGAGTCTTCTCATCTATTTGCTTTGGAGAGAGGTGAGATCTCTCATTATGATTATGTTTACTCCTTCTAATTCTTTCAGTTTGTGTGCCAAACAGGTCAGGCTACGTTGTTACGTGTTTACAGATTGTTACATATTCCTGGTTGTTATTGGTATTATTACTCAATGATCTGCTTTAACCTTGATAATGCAGTTTGCCTTTTACTATATTTAATTTTTTATGACTATTGCTACACCAGTTATCTTTGGTTGGAATTTTGCTGGGCTACCATTTAATAACTTTGTTTTCATCCTGTTATATTTGTTGTGTTATTTATTCCTGTACCTTCGTTTTGTTTGTTCCCTCCTTTCTGGCTTCCATTTGATCTCATCTTTTTTTTTTTTTTAAATGTTTTATTTATTTCTGAGAGAGAGAGAGAGAGAGAGAGAGAGAGAGAGAGAGACAGCGTGAGCAGGGGAGGGTCAGAGAAAGAGGGAGACACAGAATCCGAAACAGGCTCCAGGCTCTGAGCTAGCTGTCAGCACAGACCCCAATACGGGGCTCGGATCCATGAACCATGAAATCATGACCTGAGCCAAAGTCAGATGTTCAACTGACTGAGCCACCCAGGCCCCCTGATTTCATCTTCTTTACTGTAATCCCCTGCTCCTGCTTCCCCTCATCATGCAAACATTCTATGTCTATATCTTACTGATTACCTTCAACTTCTCCAGACATTTTTTGACCCAAACTGTGATGAAAGAAAGTCACAAACAAGCTGATGAATCACTTTGAACATTTCTTGTATCTACAGAGGGATGGAAGAATGGTGGTCATTGAAATCTCAATAATACAAGAAACTATTAGTATGATTAGTAATGTTCTTCAAGCCACATACTTAGACCATAGAAGATAAATAAAAACTGCAGTGATCTATAGTAACTATGATATGTTTATATGCACAGGTGTTGAAATAAGTTCATTTTCTCCTATGTCATACAGATGATAAAATTTTTCTTTTCTTTTTTTTTTATTTTTTTTTATTTTTTAAATATTTTTATTTATTTCTAGGAGAGAGAGAGAGAGAGAGAGAGACAGCGTGAGCAGGGGAGGGTCAGAGAGAGGGAGACACAGACTCTGAAACAGGCTCCAGGCTCTGAGCTGGCAGTCAGCACAGAGCCCGACGCGGGGCTCGAACCCACGAACCGCGAGATCATGACCCAAGCGAAAGTCGGACGCTTAACCGACTAAGCCACCCAGGCGCCCCTATTTTCTTTAATCAAAAGTAAAAAGCAATATAAATATGAAAATAGTAAGGTTATCCAAAATTTCATTTTGTGCTGATTAAATTGTATATTTGTAAATATGTGTTGATACTAAAGAGTAGTAGTATTCACATGGCTTTTTCAGATAATAAGCAATATTGTAAATGGGAAAGCAGATGACTTATGATTAAAATGAAAGGAAAAAGAAATGTAACAGAAGAAAGAAGGTGAAACATTAGGTCAAAATACCTTTCCAAAACACACCTTTGAAAGGAGACAGGCGTTTTTGTTCCTTGTGCTGTTGTTTATCTCTGTTCCTCATCAGTCAATACCCTTTAAATGTGCAAAAGGTACATATTCACAAAGGAAAATATCCTCTGTGTAGACCACTTCATACAAAGAATCAAATCTAGGATATCATTGGCCATTTCTCTACCATAGTCATTCTAGCTAAAAGACATTCAAAGAATTTAATAAATCAAAGTAGTCCGGTGGTAGTTTTTTTTTAAAGCCCTACTTCAATATCAATGGAATAATAAAAGGTACTGATTAATAAAGATCTTACTTTTTAAGATCTTTGTACTTTTTAATATCAAATGTACTTTTTTGTATTTCTTTTATTTATTTATTTTAATTCTTTTTATAATTTTTTTACAAATAGTTTATTGTCAAGTTGGTTTCCATATAACACCCAGTGCTCATCCCCACAAGTGCCCTCCCCCATGCCTGTCTCCTCCCTCCCCGCCAAACCCATCAGTCCTCAGTTTGTTGTCAGCATTCNTTAACCTCCATGTTTTTGGAGGTTTTCCAGACTTCTTCCTGTGATTGATTTCAAGTTTCAAAGCATTATGATCTGAAAGTGTGCATGGTATGATCTCTATTATTTTTTATTTATTGAGGGCTGCTTTATGTCCCAGTATGTGATCTATCTTGGAGAATGTGCCTATACACTTGAGAAGAAAGTGAATTCCATGGCCTCAGGATGTAGAGTTCTAAATATATCTGTCAAATCCATCTGGTCCAATGTGTCATTCAAGTCCATTGTTTCTTTAGTGATTTTCTGTCTGGTTGATCTATCCATTGCTGTAAGCAGAGTATTAAAGTCCCCTACTATTAGCACATTCTTATCTATAAGATTGTTTCTGTTTGTGATTGTTTCAAATATTTAGGTGCTCCCATATTCAGTGCCTAGACATTTATAATTGTTAGTTCTTCCTGATGGATAGACCCTGTAATTATTAAATAATGCCCTTCTTCATCCCTTGTTATTGTCTTTAATTTAAAGTCCAGTTTGTCTGATATAAGTATAGCTACTCCAGGACTCCTTCAGCACATTTCCCTCTCTCTTACTCTTCTGGAATTCCTATTATACGGATATTGTTCCATTTGATTGTATTGCTGAGCTCTCGAACTCTTCTTTCATGTTCCTGGATCAGTTTATCTTTTTCTCAGTTTCTTCTTTTTCTATAATAGTGTCTTCTAAATCACTTATTCTCCTTCCTGCCTCTTCAATCCGTGCATTGGATGCCTCCAGTTTATTATGTATCTCATTTATCACATTTTAAATTCACCATAACTATTTTTAAGCTCGATATTGTTTGTAACCATAGTTTCTCTGATGTCCTCCATGCTTTTTTCAAGCCCGGCTATTAATTTTATGATTATTGTTCTAAATTCTTGTTCAGTTATGTTTCTTATATCTGTTTCGAGCCGTTCTCCAGCTGTCATTTCTTCCTGGAATTTCTTTGGAGGAGAGTTCTGCTGTTTCGTCATTTTGGTAAGCTTTCTATCTCTTGTTACTTTTAAAAGTTTGTTGTACACTCGGCCCCTGTGAGTTCTGCTGTATTAGAGAGGGCTCTTTTGACTGTTCAGGGCCTGTCTGTTCAGGAAGTGTTCCTTGGATGGTGTCTCTTGGTTTCTCTTGTTGAGTGTTTGATTATTTTGTTTCGCTACTGGTAGTGGTATTTGGGACTCTCCACCATGTGTAGTTCTGCTTGTTTCTTGAGGCATCCCTCCATCTTTAAAACAAAGCAAAGTAGCTTGTTGTCTTAAATCCCAAATTTGCGAAATGTGAGAAATAAGCTCACTGACCCAGTCACAGGTGGGATGCAGGGACCCAGAGCACAGTGAAGCGAGGCTTTAAGCAACATTCTTGCCAGGGCAGGTGTGAGCAGGACAGGCACACACCAGGCAGTCGTCAAATGTACTTTTTAAGATTGAGCCATGAATCTCTACAGCAGCTCTCATATACCCACAACTTGTCTGCCACTAGTTTTAAGATTGCCTAAAAAATAACCTACAATAAAAATATCCCAAGACACTTCTCCCTTAAATTTATCTATGGATTTAAATCAATATTAATTAAAACTCCTAGTATGATTTGTATAAATTAACTGATTCTAAATTTTTTACAGATATGCAAAGACACTAGAATAATTAAACAATTTTGAAAAAAAGAACAAAGTTAGAGGCCTTACACCAGCTGATTTCAGGATTCACTATAAAGGTTCAGTAATCAAAACCATGTTACTAGAGGAAAGAGACTTATAGATCAGGAGGAACAAAACAGAATCCAGGAACAGATTCATACTTTTAGTGATAATTCACTTTCAACAAAGTTACCTGGGTGAGTCAATGGACAAAGGATGGTCTTTTCAGCAAATGGTGCTGGAACAGTTGGATAAATAAGACATGCAAAGACAAACAAATTTGATACTTACCTCACTCTATATACAGAAATTTAATTCAAAATGGATCTTAGGCATAAAAGTAAAGTCCTTACGACACAGAGAACAAAACAAAAAAAAAATAGAAAAACCTCACCAATATTAAGGAATTTCCTTAACAATATTAAGGAAATTAACAGGTAAGCTACAGATGGGAAAAAATATTTGCAAACCGTATATATGATAAAGAACCTGTATCTAACATATATAAAGAACTCTTACAACTCAATAAGACATTGCAGAAATCTGGCAGCAAGTACCTTCTTAAATGTTATTCCCTGTGTGCTGTACTTGCCTTGTCCCATTGGCCCTTGCAGACAAAAATCTGCTCTTGTGACCTTATATATTTGGAGTTATCTGATTATTTAAAAAAATAGAGTTATTTTAATGAAAAAAAAAAGATGACAACAATCCACTTTTAAGACTGCATAAAGGATTGGAATTGACACATCACAAATAGGGTATATGAAAGGCAAGTAAGTCCAGGAAAAGATGCTTAATATCTGTAGTTTTTAGGGAGATTCAAACTAATACCACAACAGGACACCACTGCACATGTAAGAGAATGGTTAGAATTTAAAAGGCTGACAATAGCAGGTTTGGGTGAGGATGCCAAGCAACTGGCGCTCTCCAATGCTGTTGATGGGACTGCACAAGGTGCAACCACTTGGAGAAGAGTCTGGAAATGGCCCAGCAATCACACATGTAGCTATTTACCCAGGAAAATGGAAGCCCACACAGATTCTTGTATGCAGATATTGGTAGTAATTTTATACATAATATTCTAAAACTGGAAGCAACCTAAATGTCTATTAACCTATGAATGAGTAAACAAATTGCAGTATTTTCCATACAATGGAATACCACCCAGAAGGAAAAAAAAAAGCACCCAAGACATTTATTAAGCTGGGTTTGAAGACTGGTGAAAGTTCACTGGGGGAACCCGAATGGATACCTGTGCCCAGAGTGGGCTACCTGCAATGCCTGTTTCTGGAACACAAAGCATTAGTTCACTCATCATTTGGGACTATGGAAAAAAGGAGCCAGAAGCCAGAGGAATGAAACTGAGCCAGTAACATTATGGACCCAAAACCTGGAGTGGACTGTGAAGATCTCTCCATTTATTCAATTAAACTCTATGAAAATCTGAGGTTAATCCCACAGCTTACTTTCAGAGAACAACAAATGCTCACTTGAGTTATTTCTGCTTTAATTGCTAGTTTAATTTCATGTTCTCCTTTGCCTCTATCAGTGGTATATTTCCCCAGATCTAAAATTCCATGAGCTTGGTTTAAATATTTGCCAGGTACCAAGTAACAATTTGGCCTAGCTCTTCCATACAGTCAAGGACAGGAAGGCATTATCTGCAGGAGAGGGTCTTCTAGGTTTCCTTCTGCAGGGAAAACCATCACACGCTTCTGTCCCCTGAGGAGAGGATCTCACACAGGTTTTGGCCCCTGCAGGGTGGGTACTCACACAGGCTTCCTGCTGCAGGTGCTGTAGGACCCTCTTGGCTGGGATGAGGAAGTCAGTGAGGCAGCGCAGCCCATCCCCACCATGGAGCCTCTCAGCCACACTGAATAGCTGCCAGAGCACAGTGGCTGCTGTGGCCTCAAAAGGTGGGTAGAGGGAAGACAGTGTGTTCTGGATATAGGTGTCAAGGGATTCCAGATCCTGAAATGCAAGAGAGGATTGGGTAAGTTAAGACATCGATTGAGACAAGCACAGAGGAGAGTTTCACTGGCTGGGTATGTAAGGGTCCACTTTACAGGCTCTATCTTATGTCTGGGTATGTGAGTTGTCTTTGTGGAACAGGAAGGTGCAAGCAAATCCTTAGCATAGTGGGGAGTTCCTCTTGGAGCAATCTGCTGGCCCTTCACATTGTCACACAGCAGAAGCACACTGAGGAAGTGCCCATGGCCTCAGTAGGTAGACCTGACCCATTGGCCTAAGAGGGGAACCCTAACTAACACTTTGTAAGTGAGGTTGTTGCTGCTGTCACCAGAGGCACAATCAAGTTCCACCCCATTAAATTCTGAAATGTGCACCTGAAAATGCTGTATTTTAGGGTTTCTGTGGGCATGTGGAATTTCTCAGGGGCCCTCCCTTTCCCTGGTACTCCTGGGTCTGAAGGGATTGGGGGAGGCCCCTGTGGCAAGGACAGAGCTGGTCCACATGTAATTTAATACTCAGAAAAGTTTATCTACAATGAATACATTTTAATTGTGCTGATAAGTTTTTTTTTTAATTTAAACAAAACCATTAAGGCATCCTTTATCAAAATCACAGAATTATACCCACTCATTCATTCTGAAAACAGTATCATTGGTACCTGATTTCTTCTTCATATTTTGATACAACAAGCTTTTATGTAAAGACAGAATGCTTTTAGTTTAAAAGATTTTTAAAGCTATTTTTAGATGCAACATTTCCTGAGGAAATACCACAAGGTTCATTTGTTTGGAAAAGAAATGCAAGGCTACAAATAACAGTTAAAAGTCAAAGAGGTTAAAATTGTGAAATTGATTTTTAAAGGGACAACAGTTATATATCTGAGACTCCTCTGAACTGCTAGTGCTACAGGAAACAGAAAATAAAACAGTGAGTGGAGTGGATAAGGACCCAGGCTGTCTGTCCTGACTGAAAGGTAAAGCCGTACAGTGACCAGGGAGGTGTGTGCTGCAGAAAGTTCAGCTTCTGGTAACTCCCACCACACCATGTCAGCATGGTGAGGCATTGGTTAGATATCCTCTGGAGCTCCCACACTGACAAAGGGTTCCTCATGTCTGTCTGTTCTCCTCCCTCCATATACCTGGCTCTCCCCACCAGACAGGGTCACTCACTCAGTAGGAATTATCTAAATAGTAATTGTATCCAAAAACTACCAAGGGTTGTCAGTCTAATGTCTAAAAACTCAAATCACACCTGAGCCACCAGTAAATATCCAGCCCATAAGAAGAATGGAGGTGGTCTTGAGCCAGGGGCAGGAATCATGCTCTAGACATGATGTACCTCACAAAGATCTGAAGCAAATGCTTAATTGTGATACAAGAAACTGGCAAAGGTAGAAGGGTCATGTCTTTAATGACCTATTTTGGAGGAAATAAAATGCAAGCTCTGGACCCTCCCAAAGAGAGATGTCTTCCTGCTGCCCAGATACCCAAGTCCAGGCCCACTCTTTCTCCAGACTCGAAGATGTATCCTCATTCTTGTGTCTATCCGTGGTTAGTAGCCTCCAAGCAGGTCTCCTGGCCTCTGCCCCACCCACGCATCTTCTGAAAACTGCCTAATGTGAGGAAAAGGGGGGTGATACTTGCTGAGATCTCTGGGATCTCACAGCTTCCCTAGCTCCTTCTCTGCCTTTTGATTCCTGTCATGACTGAGTCAGGCCCCAACACTTGGTCTAGAGGACACCTCTTCTACCAGCTCCCACTTCCTGGGTGCTATCCCCACCCAGATCCTGGTCCAGGCAAGAGCTGCCCAAGAGAAGCTGTTTACCTGCCCAGAGGCCATCTCCCAGATTAAATAAGTTAAGGAAGTCTTGGACAAGCCAGAGGGAACACATTCTCTAGACTCTTCTTTGCTACTGTGTCCTGTCACCTGCCTCTCTGGGCACTTGATGACCAAGAACAGCCAGAGCATGATGGTGCACTCAAGGCCACTGTCTCACAAGCTCTCCAATCACTCTGCAGATCGTGGCCAATCTTGTTCTTGGGAAGAGAGGCACTGACGAATAAGCAGACTGCATGACTGGGGTGGACACAACCTGAAGGGCTATCTCAGACACAGCAGTGTGGCATGTCCACAGTACAAGCCAACCATTCCCACCTGCACACAACTCTAACAATTTAGTATTTTCAAGACCCAGAAATTATAAGAGGGGGAGGCATACATATATGACCCTGAGAGCAGAGAGGTAGAAATTATCACATTACAACAGAATCAAATTACCTGAATATATTCAATTTGGCTTAAGAGAACATGTAAGAATATAGTATATTTTAGAAAGATTTCCATAAGAAATGTTTATTTATTTATTTATTTTTTAAATATTTTTATTTATTTCTAGGAGAGAGAGAGAGAGACAGCGTGAGCAGGGGAGGGTCAGAGAGAGAGGGAGACACAGACTCTGAAACAGGCTCCAGGCTCTGAGCTGCCAGTCAGCACAGAGCCCGACGCGGGGCTCGAACCCACGAACCGCGAGATCATGACCTAAGCGAAAGTCGGTCGCTTAACCGACTAAGCCACCCAGGTGCCCCACCATAAGAAATGTTTAAAGAGGACATTGTCTTGGTATGTTAAAGGATGGAGTTCAAACATCTAGAATATTTACTCTGTATAGTATTCTCTTCCCTGATGTTTACTAGAAAGAATATATGTATGTTAGAGCTAAGTTTGTGTATGAAGGAAAATGTGTGTGCAGAGATGGGTGTGTGTGTGTGAGGAAAAGTGTGTGTGAGAACAGTGTGTGTGTGAGGTAAAGTGTTTGTGTGAGGGAAAGTATTTGTGAGAGAGAAAGTGTGTGTGAAGGAAAGTGTGTATGAGAGGGAAAGTACGTGTTGGGTAAAGTATGTGTGTGAAGGAAAGTATTTCTGTGTGTGGGAACGTGTGTGTGAGTCAAAGTGTGTGAGTGAGGAAAAGTATGTGTGAGAAAGAGTGTATATGAGAAAAAAAGTGTGTGTGAGAGGGACAGTGTGTATATGTGAGAGGGAAAGTGTGTGTGAGAGTGAGAAAATGTGCATGAGTGAAAGTGTATTTGTCAGGGAAAGTGTGTGTAAGAGAAAATTGTATGCAAGGGAAAGTGTATATGAGAGGGAAAGTGTGTGTGAAACAAGACGTGTGTGTGAAGGAAAGTGTGTATGTGAGAGGAAAAGTGTGTGCGAGGGAAAGCGTATGTGAGAAAGAAAGTATGTGTGAGGGAAAGTCTGTGTGTGGGAAAGTGTATGTGTCAAGGAAAGTGTGTGTGAGAGAAAACTGTGTGTGAAGGAAAAGTGTATGAGAGGGAAAATGTGTGTGAGAGAGAAAGTATGTGTGAAAGAGTGTGTGTGAGAAAGTATGTGTGTCAGGGAAAGTGTGTGTAAGAAAACTGTGTGTGAAGGAAAGTGTGTACGTGAGAGGGAAAGCGTGTGAGAGAAAAAGAGTATGTGAGGGAAAGTGTGTGTGAGAGAAAGTGTATGTAAAAAAGTGTGTATGAAAGGGAAAGGGTGTGAGGGAAAATGTGTTGAGGGAAAGTGAGTGTAAGAGGGAAAGCGTGTGTGAGGGAAACTGTGTATGTGAGGAAAAGTATGTGTTGAATGCCATTGTGTGAAGGCATCTGAAGGTGTGTGTGTGTGTGAGTAAAGCCATAGTGAGCCAAGAGAAATACTGGAGGCAAATCCTTAGAGCAGTTCCTCTGCCTTTGGGTGTCCAGGAAGAGAAGGGAGCAGCCTCAAGGTCAGAGAGAAAGCCTGTGCAGGCACCTGTCACCAGTTCAGCCTGTGCGCACTCCTTCTGTAAGGTGTGACTCACCCATTCACTCATTCTGGCACACCATCAGGACGTGCAGAAACAGGAGGGAGGAAAGCAGACAACGGCAGATGTCATCACTTTGTCGATGGTTGATTTCTTCTCCTGATATAACTCAGGATTCCCGTTTCAACCAAAGGCTAACTTTAAAACTAGGACCTTTGCCTGTTTGTTTACTTGATCCTAAACCTTACTGTGGCTTAGGATATGATTCTCTGCAGGTGTATGTTGGTGGATTGGTGACATAATACTGGTATAAAGCACTTAATTACCATTTTGCTGAACTATGAATCGGTGTGTTGTTATTTGCATTTAAATAAAAAAATTATGTCTGGAGCAACATTGTAGGGCTTTACTCTTCAATGAAGGATTTATTTTCCCAGCTAAATTTGGGTAAAATTTTATTGAAAGAAGGGTGAATTTTTAAATCTATACCCTTGTCTCTCACAATGCCTGCACATCCCATGACTAAGCATGTTCTGCCTGGCACCTAGTCCACAGGAGATGATCTGGCCTCAGTGTACGGCCCCTCTCTGCAACTCTCCAGGCCTCACATGTCCTGAAGATGAGAAGACTGAAGCTGGGGATCCACAGGCCCATCGGTGCCCACCCTGTGTGGGCCAGTCTCAGAGATGCCAGAAAGACACCTGGCTGCTTGGTTCTAAGACATGCATCAGCTGGAAATGGCATACTTCATCCCCCCAGGGGGCAGGTAATATGCTAAATGTCAAAGCCAAGGTAATTCTCATTTCAAGGACCGTGTGGAGCTAAAGAAGACCAGCTGATGAATAAGGCAAGAAAACAGCAGGGGCGCCCCATCCAGGGCCTGGCAGGCCAGGAAGGGGGGTGGGGGAGTGGGCTGAGGCTGGCCTGGCAAAGACTGCCCATCAGTGCTCTCATTTTCACTCAAATGTAACATCCCTAAAGATGACTGAAGGCACAGAGTTGTGGGAGTGGTTGTTGGCAGGGTAGGTAGGCCTGGACGTCAGGATCCTTTGACCTGCCCAGAGGACCTGCAGCGCTTACTGTGGGGACCACTGCTGCCTCTTAGGAAAGGGCACCCTAAGATGAGAGACTGCTAGATAGTTAGGTCCCCCAGCAGGCAGTGCACAATCTGGGCTCCAAGACCTTCACCCCACCCTTCCTGCATAGCTGTAAGCTCGTGGCTGAGCCCCCTCATGTCCCAACAGGAACAGAAAGTACAGGAACATCAAAGACTTCAGTGCAGACACACCAGAGACACCTTCCTTGCAGCTACTCCCAATGACCAAAGAAGCCCGCTGCCCAATCTTGTGAGTGATCCTTCTATATTTGGGCTCCTGCGCCCTGGGGACAGTAGGGTATGTGTAGGACAGGACCACAGGACACTTGGGAGGAGGTCTCAGGTGGGCTTAGGAGAGAGCTAAGCAGCTGCAGTAAGGCAACACCATCCTCTCTGCGGCCATTGGCCAGGCTGGGGGCTTCTCTGGGACCCAGTTATGCGGTCTCTTTCTGAAAATTGACAGGGCGCTGATGTTGGTGTAAACAGCAAAGAGATCGAGGGCAAGGCTGAGGTGCGTGGCTGGGGTGGGGGCAGTGGTCACAAAAGCCTTTCATCTCGTGTGGGAGTTCATCTCATTCTGCAGCCCCATGACCAGCTCCTAGTGATACCCCAGATGCTGTAGCCTGGGGTGGGACCATACAGAGTGAGGGACGGAGGGGAGCACTCACCCAGATACTTCTACCCAGAAGGTCAGGGCAGCCTTTAAATTTACCACTATGGCCTTTGCCTCTGGTCAGATTTTAGAAACAAAAGTCAGGATGTACGAGTAGCAGCAGGCACCACTATGGGACAGCGGGGCTGTTCCTCCAGCTTGCCTTCAAACAGGGGCCTAGGACAGGAGGGACACCCACGTCAGGCCTAGCGCTGCCCCACTTTCCATCAATAGCCACTTTCTCGGCCCTGTGGGGGCTGGATGTGAAACCCACACTCCCCAGGAGGCTTGCTCTCAGTAGCCGACCCGGTTACAGCCACTCAGACGCCCTTCCTGAAGGCCTGATGGCCATCTCTGGTTTCCTGTGTGCACAGACCCAGGAACCACTTTTGAGTCAAAGAAAACATGTCTAGAAAGCCCAGCCCTGTCCTCTGGCCTGATGTGCCAGCCCGTCCACATCCAGGCTGTCTACATCTCCATGCGGGTCAGCATCTCAGGCTGATTCTCCACCTGGCCCCACTGGTGACCCAGCCACCACCTGCAAGCCCTTCCTGGGCCCAGGCAGCTATGTCTGACACCTGAGAGCTGGGGCTTCTCTGACCAGCGCTCCCCAGGCTCTGACCCCTGGGCCATTGCAGCTCACTTCACACCTTCCTCAGACAGTCCTCAGCCTTTCTAAGGTAAGTCTTCTTTCTCAAGCACAGAACTGCTTACTTAGCACTTAGCTGCTCTCTAGTAGTGCATCTCCGAAACTGGGGTCTGCTTCTGGGCTGTTCACCATGTGGCCCTTTCCCTGCACATTCATGGACTTCTATCATGACATGTCTACAGGATCTTTAGAAGGGAGAGGCAGGGAAGTATTTGGCCAAATGCTCACCACAAATATATCTGGGCTCTAAAATCCCACTTCATTTATGGAGGAAAGATTCCTCTGAGGAACATTTGGCCTCCACAATGCTGGACAGAGGAAATGCCCACCCGCGTTTCAGTAAGGTACTGAATTGACATAAAAGAGAAGAAGCTTTCTGTGGTGAGCTGTTGTTCACAGAATCCCTACCTCCTTGAGGAGGATGGCACGCCCCTGTGCACTGGCATCAGGCACAGACACGTGACAAAGAACTGTGGCAGCAGTGGCAGATGTGGGTTCTGACAGAGGCTTTGTGAGCCAGCACGTGCTCCAATATACTACCTTTCCCTCTGCCACAAGATGGGTCACACCCCAGAGGGGCTGTCCCATGAGCCTGGACTCCAAAGTAAAACTGATGTGACGACCATGATGGGCACAGAGCATACACAGGCCACACAGTGCTGATGACTGAGATGTGGGGGGTCGTTGGTTATGTGGCATAACCTGCATATCCTGACTGACACTCCCTAGGACCTGGAACATGGACCCAGGGGACACCCCGGCTCAGGGCCTTTACCTCCCCAGGACAGCCACAGCACACACCTGGGCATGGGTTACCACCTCTACCCAGGAGCGCTCCTGGACAGGTGTCCTGTAGTACACCTGGAGGGACCGAGCTGCCTGCAGACATGTCGGTGCATCCTGAGCTGGAGCTGGTTCTGAGAGGCTTCGCAGGGAGACCAACCCCCACAGGGTGGGAATGAGGAGCGAACCCCGGGACTCCATCTCCACCCTGTCAGCATGGTGCCTCCAGCCGGGGAGGTGCATTCGGCATATCTCAATCTCAGCTGTATCTCCAGGAGTGTTCCAGGCTGGGAGTGTTCCAGAAGCATCTCAAATCTGAGCATCTTCATCCACAGACTCTGCTTTGTCTAGGTGTCAACATTTTTCCAGTTTTCAGGGAGAAAAGAAAACTAGGAGAATTCCAAACAAAGTCACTATTTCAAGCTTCAAGCTTCAGGGCTGCCCCTTATATAACTGGCCCAGGAGGTGAATCCAGAAAAGACACAACCCTCAAAGTGTCTTCTGTGAATTTACACACACCTTCCCAAACAAACACGAAACACAAAGTTGCCTGACTTGAGCAATTCTGAAGCTGGTGTTCACGTTACAGCGGATTGTGGGTGCTGAGGATTGTTGACAATGGAAATCCATTAAGAGTGCTGAATACTCAGATGGCGACAGTCTCTGCCGGCCAGCATGTTGGGACGGCTCCCCTTTGTAATTCTATGCTCAGAACCATGCTCGAATCACTGCCAGGCTGGCTGCAGCGCCCCTCCCTTTCTTTCCTCCCCTCAGATGCCCAATCCACCTGGAGCAAGAACTTTCCAGGTGGCTTATGTTGCACGAATTTCTTTTTAAAACTGATTTTATGTTCTTCCTTCTCATTCCAGCTTCCCAGACTAACACAGCGTGTGTAAGAACTTGCTGACATGGAACTGGTAGGTGCCATCAGTGAGAGGCTATTCTGAAGGAAGAAGCCCAGCGGACCCTCTCTCCCACCCCTGCTCACTGTGCCACCAGCTGGGGCAGCTGTGTGTGCCTCTAGGTCTCTGCCTGTGTCAGAGATGGGGCAGACCTGTGCTCCCTGCTCACTCTCTACTATGGGCCATGGTTTCCTTGACCGTTACATGGGAGGAGCTTTCAGGTGGCTGAGGACTGAGAGCAGGGACCTCAGGAGAGGACCTGGCCCATGACAGCTGTGTGTCCAACAGGGCCTGCCAGGGGCTCTCTTCCTGAGGATGGGCCACAGGCAGCGGCACCCTCCCGTGCTGAAACATGCCCTTCAGCCCTCCAGCTGGAATGTGCCCAGCTCAGAAGCTAGAGTGCTTTTTTCAACATGATCCCTTTTCTGTTCCAGGAGAATTTCAGCCTCCATTTTAATCATGTTGTGAGGCACCTGCTTTCCTATCTAGGGCTTGACATTAAACAATCACAAATAGAACCAATCCTATGTGATAAAACAAATATAAACATAACTTCCCAAATATTTCTACAACCACTCCTCCTCAGATAGGAAACCGAGTCAGCAGCAAGATAATGGAGGTGTCGTGGCACCACCACCCCCAGCTGCTGGGGCTGGGTGGGGGCTAGACCACTTCCCTCTCAGACCGTCTTCCAGAGGCCAGGAGTGCTGTGCACTGTGGCTCCCAGGCAGCCAGCAAGGCTTTAACACACTTGCCTACTGTGTGGCTGCCAAACCTCCACACTGTAAAGCCAGAACTGGTAAATGAGATGGCACTTCACAGTTTACACCATGTTCACACATGTGACTCCCATGACTGGCATAACTACTCAAGTCCTGAAGGTCGATGTTAATTATGCATTTATGTCACTAAGCATCCCATGCTTAGTGGGATTATGTCACTAAGGCCACCTATGGGGGCCTAATGTCAGAATTTGCCTTGAACTGATAAGGTTTTATCTTCCAGTGAATCTCNAGTCGATGTTAATTATGCATTTATGTCACTAAGCATCCCATCCCACCTATGGGGGCCTAATGTCAGAATTTGCCTTGAACTGATAAGGTTTTATCTTCCAGTGAATCTCGCTCAGCCAGATATACTCAGAATCTTCCAGTGGATGTTCTTTGGAAAACTGCCTCTTCAGCTTCTAAACACCAGTTGGAGCATCCAGGATTTCACCTGCAGGTGTGGGGGCATGCTGGTGTCACCCTAGCTCTCTGTCCCTGCTGCTTTCTATGCAATAGGGTCAGCAAACCATGAGCCCAGTGGTCAGAAAAAAAAAATAAGAATACTAATTCAGACATGTGGAAACTATATGACATTCACATTTCAGTGCCCATAAATAAAGTTTTATTAGAATACAAACACCCTCATTCCATGCATTGCCTATGGCTGCTTCTGTGCTACAAAGGCAGAACTGAGAATGGTCCTTCAAAGCCTCTAGGCTTACTGTCTGGCCCTTCATAGAAAGTTTGCTGACCCACCCTTAAGGAAGGAAGTCTTGCAAGGCAGCCAAGGGGCATGAGTGGGTGCATGAAGGGGCAGCCGCCACCCTCCTCCGTCGGCTGCCTCATGAGTTGCATGGATCGTAGCTCCAGAACAGCTACATTTCTGGATGAAGATGCTGGATGAGTGAGGGCTTGGTTGACACCACCATTTTCTGATTCAACACCTAAGTTCCAACTAATTGTTAGTGATTTTGTTCAGGAATAGCTTTACTCCATGTGTGCTTTGAGGGTGGCAGTCAATGTGTTGACTGTGATTGAGGGTGGCACCTGGGGGCTCTGTCCCTAGGGATGTTATTAATTTCTCCTCATGGTTGAGTGCATTAAAAAAAAACAGTCATTTAAAGTCCTCATTATCCTTCTTCGCAGTTAGTAGCCTAATATACAACAAGGAAACTCCCAAACTAGGGAGCTGTGAAAATCTTGGAATGCACCTTTCATGCCAGCATCTATCAGGTGATTACAGGTGCACATGGGAAGCTCAAACACAGTCCTTGCCACGAGCCACATGTTCACTTGGTCACTACCAGGACAGAAGCAACTGCAAATACAAGGTCCCAGACCAAGGCCTGCCCTGGCTCGGAAACCCATCATTCCCGCAGTGACCCTGCTCTGCTGCTCACCAGCTGACCCCACAGTAATTGCACAGACAGACATGGTCCTGCCCTCAGCATAGAGGGGAAGCAAACCTACTGGAGAAGCAGAAAGAAGGATGGGCAGGAGGGAGACAGGGGTGGCCAGATGAGAAACAGACCCCGGAAAGGGATGGAGGTGCCCCTGTGGCTATGTTGGTGAAGAGGAGCTGTCGCTGGCCGGGCAGTGAGCTGTACCCTGGGGCCCAAGGCAAGCGCAGGGTCAGGGGGACACCACCTGTAAACATCACCTGGGGTTTAGTCCCCGAGATTTCTACACATCTAGTTTCTTCATTTGTAAAATAGGAAGAATACTATGAATCTACTTCCTCAATCATTCCACAAAGGTAACAACATATTTCATCTTAAAAGAATATTAAAGCTTTTTATTTTTTAATACAAAATGCAAACTGACAATGAAATGTTGGCTCTTGAGACATTTTGACTGAATTTATTTCTTTGAAGGCACGTGCTAAAGTGTGCAAGAGCAACACTGACCTCAATCAATGCAGATTGGCTCCCTCATGCTGAAATGTGACATCAGCTGCAAGAAGGAGTTTTGCTCACTTTAACTGTGTCAAGACCAGAAAAGATTATGCCAACCTGAAAACGTCCAGCAGTTCTAATTACTACACCAAACCTGACTTTTCCACATTGAGTCCTGCATCGAGCCCTGGTCCACAGCAGAGCATGAGGGAGCTACGTACAAGGCACATGCAGACAAGGCCCAAACCCCTACTTGCAGTTCTTTAGGGGAATGACTGATAATAGCCATTTCTTCCTGCTTAATTTACCTAGAAAAAGCTTTGTCAGGAAAGAAAAGTTTACTCGAAACGTGTCAGCTCAACCAGATGTGTGGCTCTTCACATATAAAGAGAAAAACAAGTCTTCCAAGTTTTGTGCTGTCCTTTTTTATTCACATTACCCTTAAATTGAGCCCAAAAAAAACCACCTGAAAAACCGCAGTTAAGTTCCCTTTTGTCTGAGTCCAGCTGCCTTGCCAGCATCTTCCTGGCATCCCGTCTTCAGGTGACACACTTGGCCTCGCCACACTTCCGCACACCTTTCTCATGCAGAGAAACAGCGAATACTCTTGAGGGAGGACTGAAACTAATTTGTCTGAGTTGTAGATGTGACAGCAGACCCCACCTGTATCACCAATCACATATGGTTTTGTTATACTTTCTGATTACATTCCAATACAAGTAAAGAGGAAGTAGACACAAACATGGTAGGTGGGAGTATGCCACTGCCTATTTGCACCAGTAGTTTAAAAATGTTACCCTAACATCTCCCCAAAGCATCCTGTGAGCAGGCGCCCAGCCACAGCTGGCATGAAAGCTGGGAATCAGCCTGAGCCCTTCAAAACAGGAGCACAGGCATCCTGGAAGTCTCTCTCAGATGGTCAGTGTTTCTCAGATTGATATGGCTTGAAAGTAGGTAGCTGGCACCCAGCTACCTAAAATCATCTGGCTTTAACCATTAAGGTGAGAGGGCTCCAATATGGTGATAATGGAAAACCACAGATATACTTTAAATTTTTTTTAATGTTTTATTTATTTCTAGGAGAGAGAGAGAGAGAGAGAGAGACAGCGTGAGCAGGGGAGGGTCAGAGAGAGAGGGAGTCACAGACTGAAACAGGCTCCAGGCTCTGAGCTGGCAGTCAGCACAGAGCCCGACGCGGGGCTCGAACCCACGAACCGCGAGATCATGACCTAAGCGAAAGTTGGACGCTTAACCGACTAAGCCACCCAGGTGCCCCTAGATATACTTTAAGTTACAAATGATTCCTGTACTTTTCCTGAAGGACTGTGTGATAGAGACAATCTTTAGCCTGACTGGGACAGGTGCTGACTGCCGACACTGGGCCGAGTGTTTGGGAATTGGTGCTGGGTCTGGACTGAAGCACCTTCGTCTGTCCCAGAAGGAAGGTGGAGTGAAGGCTTCACGTTTGCAGAAGTTCTGGCTAGGAAGGCTTCATAGGAACATATGATGAGGCCATACTGGTGTGCAGAAAGGTAAGGTAACTAGGAGTTTGGTTAAGCACAATTTAGGGTTTTTTAGGGGGAAATGTGAACTCTGTATACATGATAACAACAACAAACAAGTTATTCTAATGAGAAGCCTGTGATCGATGGACTTGGAGTACTAAATCACACTTCTCACTGTCTCCCTGACTCAGGAAGTCACCTCTGAGTTGGCCCACAAAGCACAGTGGCCCCAGACAAAGGCATGCCTAGCAGGTATGGCTGTGTATGACATGAACAGGTCCCTGAGGTTTCCAATGTGGGTGCTTGAGAAAGATGCACTGGACAAGACAGTTGGGGATCTTGGGTCTAAGGATAAGAAGCCCAAGGGGCGCCTGGGTGGCTTAGTCGGTTAAGTGTCCGACTTTCGCTTAGGTCATGATCTCACGGTTCGTGGGTTCAGGCTCCACGTCGGGCTCTGTGCTGGCTGCCAGATCAGAGCCTGGAGCCTGTTTCGGAGTCTGTGACTCCCTCTCTCTCTGACCCTCCCCTGCTCACGCTGTCTCTCTCTCTCTCTCCTAGAAATAAATAAAACATTTAAAAAAAGAAGAAGAAGAAGAAGCCCAAAACCACACTCAGAATGGGCACGGCAAGTGGCTTACCAACTCTTGGAATCCAGAACAGAGGGAGCCCTTGGAGCATGAAAGAAAAATGCAGGACAGAGGGAAGGAGGTGCTGGTGCATGCTGGAAAACCACTGACAAGAGGTGTGACTCCCACTGGTGGCCCGGCCTAGTGCCCAGGGGCCTGGACCTGGGAAGGCCACAATGAGTGTGCAGAGTGCATCCACCCCTGCTGGCCGGATGCCAGTTGGCTCCACATGGCAGTTCTGCTACTGGCTTCTGCAGCCAGCATATCTGCACAGTCTGGCTCGGAGGTACTCACAGTGAGAATTAGAGCACCCAGTCAATGACCAACCCCATCCACAGTGGGGACCTACCCCTGTTGTTTAGAATGCTGTCACCAGAAGGCAGTGGCACCCGTTAGGCTGGCAACCCCAGCCATCATTTCCCAGGCAGTTGGGGTTTTCACCTATGTTCCTGGCATCACCCTTCTTTTCCCCTTAAAGCGCTCCAATTTGTATAATAGGTGGTGTGGCCATTGGTCCTAATGAAGCAACCGCTTGTTTCTGTAGTCTCTTCTCTCCTTGTCTGTCCTCCTTCCCTCTCTCTCTCTCTTTTAAAGTTTATTTAGTTATTTTGAAAGAGAGACACAGAGTAGTGCTCACAGAAGCGTCCCTGGTTGGCTCACTCAGTGAAGTGTCTGACTCTTGGTTTTGGCCTAGGCCATGATCTCATGATTCATGAGTTTGAGCCTCAAGTTGGGCTCTGCACTGCTGGGTGCAAAGCCTGCTTTGGATTCTCTCTCTCTTCCTCTCTCTGCCCCTCCCCAATGCTCACTGTGCTCTTTCTAAAAATAAATAAATTAATTAATTAAAATAAAAAGATGCTAAGAGAGGCAGCCACTGTCTCCACATTGAACACCAAGTGCATTCAGTGAGTACCTACCATGTGCTAAACACTGTGAAGGATACAAAGGTTAATGTCCTGGCTGACAGCCAGCAGGGGCTATAAGACAAAACTGTAATGTTAAGGGGGAAGAATATTACAGGAAGGGAAGTAAGCACGTCTTGCATGCCTAATTTTACACCCAACAATGACAATGTGATAGACACTGACATGTGAGTTCTAGTGTCAGGCACTACTGAAATGTTTTATGTGGATTAACCTCACACAGACCTTCTCCTACTGACTATTTTTCTCTAGTCAGTTACATTTTGAAGTCCTAAAAAGTATTTTTAAATTTCTGCAGATTTCCTACTAATTTTATATGTTTGCCTTTGATACAAATGCTTTTGCTTAAAAAGGTCATTTCTCATTTCAAAATGTACATTAAGATATATTCTCATACAATATAATGACATTTAAAAGCAGAGTTATAGGGGCACTTGAGTGGCTCAGTTGGTTGAGCGTCTGACTTTGGTTTAGGTCATGATCTCACAGTTCGTGAGTTAAAACCCCACATTGGGCTTTCTGCTGTTAGCACAGAACCTGCTTCGGATCCTCTGTCTCCCTCTCTCACTGCCCTTCCCAGGCTCACGAGCACATGAGCACTCTCCCACAAAAATAAACATAAAAAAAATAAAATAAAAATATAAAAGCAGAGTTATAAAACTCATTCCAAATCCTCAAAAAATACTAGGAAACCAAACTTAACAGCATTACTAAAAGGATTATTCACCATGACCAAGTGGAATTCATCCCAGGAAGGTAAGTGGGGTTCAATAATTAATCAATATAAAATATCACATCCATAAAATGAAGGAAAAAGCCTATGATCATCCTAAATGATACAGAAAAACATTTTACAACATCCAACACCCTTTCATATCAAAACATTCAGAAAACTAGGAGTAGAAAGGATCTTTCTCAACATAATAAAAGGCACTTATAAAAATCCACAATTAACCTTAAGGACTGAAAGCTTTTCCCTTAAAATCAAAGGAAGGGTGCCCACTTTCCCCACTGGTATGTAACACTGTCCTGGAAGTTCTAGCCAGAGCAGTTAGGCAAGAAAAAGAAATTAAAGGCATACAAATTAGAAATAAAAAAAAAGTAAAGGGGCGGCTGGGTGGCTTAGTTGAGCGTCCGACTTTCGCTTAGGTCATGACCTCGCGGTTCGTGGGTTCGAGCCCCGCGTCAGGCTCTGTGCTGGCTGCCAGCTCAGAGCCTGGAACCTGTTTCAGTCTGTGACTCCCTCTCTCTCTGACCCTCCCCTGCTCATGCTGTCTCTCTCTCTCTCTCCTAGAAATGAAAAAAAAATTAAAAAAAGAAATAAAAAAGTAAAATGATCTCGATTTGCAGATGACACGATCCTATATATAGCAAATCCCAAAGAATCCATAAAAAAGCTACCTAGAGCTAATAAATGGGTTCAGCAAAGTTGCAGGGTAAAAGATCAATATGCAAAAATCAGTTGTGTTTCTACACATTAGCAATGAACAATAAAAAAATGAAAGAAAATAATTCTAGTATATAACCCAAAAAGAACAAAATACCTAAGATACATTATTTTATTTTTTTGTTATATTTTTCATCATGGTAAGTGTGCTCTTTAATCGCTATTGCCTACTTTCTACCCATCCACTTCCTCTCTGGTAACCATCCATTTGTTCTCTATAGTTAAGAGTCTGTGTCTTTGTCTCTCTCTCTCTTTCCTTATTTCCCTCTGTTCATTTGTTTCTTAAATTTCACATGAGTGAGATCATATGGCATTTATCTTTCTCCAACTTATTTTGCATAACATTATTCTCTCTAGCTCGCTCCACGTAATTGCAAGTGGCAAGATTTCATATTTTTTATGGCTAATATTCCATTATGTATATATACTGTATATTCTTTATCCATTCATCAATTGATGGACACTTGGGCTGCTTCCATAGTTTGGAAGCAGCACATATCCATTTGAATTAATGTTTCCGTTTTGGGGCGGTAAACAGCCAGTAGTGCAATTACTGTATCATAGGGTAGTTTCATTTTTAATTTTTTGAGGAAACTCCACACTGTTTTCCACAATGGCTGCACCAGTTTGCATTCCCACCAACAGAGCAAGAGGGTTCCCCTTTCTCCATGTTCTCGCCCACACTTGTTTCTTGTGTTGTGATTTTAGCCATTGACAGATGTGAGGTGATATCTCATCGTGGTTTTGATCTGCATTTCCCTGATGATGAGTGATGTTGAGCATCTTTTCATGTGTGT
Organism: Crocuta crocuta; assembly: GCF_008692635.1. NCBI lineage: Eukaryota > Metazoa > Chordata > Mammalia > Carnivora > Hyaenidae > Crocuta > Crocuta crocuta. Next base: position 11,666,706 of record NW_027551559.1, read on the forward strand.
GTTGGCCATCTGTATGTCTTCTTTGGGGAAATGTCTGTTCATGTCTTCTGCATATTTAAGTTGGATTATTTGGTTTTGGGGTGTTGAGCTGTAGAAGTTCTGTACGTATTTTGAATACTAAACCTTTATCGGATATGACATTTACAAGTATCTTCTCCCATTCAGTGGATTGCCTTTAAGTTTTGCTGGTTGTTTCCTTTGCTGTCCAGAACCTTCTTAGTTTGATGTAATTTCAATAGCTTATTTTAAGTTTTATTTCCTTTGATTCAGGAGACATATCTAGAAAAATGCTGCTATGATCGATGTCAGAAACGTTACTGCCTGTGCTCTCTTCTAGGAATTTTATTGTTTCAGGTCTCATGTTTAAGTCTTTAATCCATTTTGAGTGTATTTTTGTGTATGGTGAAAGAAAGTGGTCCAGTTTCATTCTTTTGCATGTAGCTGTCCAGTTTTCCCAATACCAGTTCTTGAAAAGATGGTCTTTTTCCCATTGTATATTCATTCTTCCTTTGTGGAAGATTAATTGACCACATAATTGTGGGTTTATTGTTGGTTTATTTCTGGATTTTCTATTCTATTCCATTGGTCTATGTGTCTCTTTATGTCAGTACCTGTTTTATTTACTACTGCTTTGTAATATAACTTGAAATCTGGAAATGTTATGTCTCCAGATTTGTTTCTCTGTTCCCTAAATTTTTTTAAAGGTTTATTCATTTTTCAGAGACAGAGAGAGACAGAGCATGAAGGGGAGAGGGGCCGAAAGAGCAGGAAACACAGAATCTGAAGCAAGCTCCAGGCTCTGAGCTGTCAGCACAGAGCCTGACAAGCGGCTCAGATTCATCATGAGATCATGAGCTGAGTTGAAGTGGGACGCTTAACTAACTGAGCCACCCAGGTGCCCCATTTTTCTTTTTCAAGATTGCTTTGGCTACCCGAGGTCTTTTGTGGTTCCATACAAATTTTAGGATTGCTTGTTTTAGTTCTGTGAAAAATGCTGTTAGTCTCTTGGTAGGGATTACATTAAATCTGTAGATTGCTTTGGGTAGTATAGACAGGTGATAGTATTTGTTCTTCCAATCCATGAGCATGGAATGTCTTTCCATTTTTTTGTGTGTCATCTTCAATTTCTTTCATCAATGTTTTATAGTTTTCAGAGTACAGGTTTTTCACCTCATTGGTTAAGTTCATTCCTAGGTATTTTATTATTTTGGCACAATTACAAATGAGAGTGTTTTCTTTTTTCCCCCCAAGTTTATTTATTTATTTTGACAGAGAGAGAGAAAACATGAACAGAGGAGGGGCAGAAAGAAAGGGAGAGAGACAGAGTATCCCAAGGAGGCTCTATATTGTCAGCATGGAGCCTGATGTGGGGCTTAAACTCACCAGCCGCGAGATCATGAGCAGAGCCGAAATCAAGAGTCAGATGCTAAACCAATGGAACCACCCAGGTGCCCCAAATGGAATTGGTTTCTTAATTTCACTCTTTGCTGCTTCATTATTAGTATATAGAAATGAAACAGATTTCTGTACATTGATTTTGTATCCTGTGACCTTACTGAATTCATTTATCAGTTCTAAGTGTTTTGGTGGAGTCTTTTGGGCTTCTGTATATAGCATATCAGATCTTCTGCAAATAATGAGAACTTTACAACTTCCTAATCAATTTGGATGGCTTTTATTTCTTTATGTTGTCTGATTTTTGTGACTAGGACCTCTAGCACTAGAAGTGGTGACTGTTATCTAGGATGTATCTAACCAAGGACCTGAACAACTGAAAGCTACAAAACAGTGCTGGGAGAAATTAAAGAAACCTAAAGAAATGGGAAAAACATCCCAGGTTTATAATCAGAAGACCTGATATTGGTAAGATGTTAATACTATTCAAAGCAATCTACAAACTCAATGCAATCTCTCTCAAATTTGCAATGGCCTTTTTTCCCAGAAATGGAAAAGACAGTCCTCAAATTCATATGGAATTTCAATGGGACCTGACCAGCCAAAGCAATCCTGAACAAAGTTGGAGGACTCACACTTCCTGATTTCAGAACCCCACTATAAAGCTACAGTCATCAAAACAGTGTGATTCTAGCATAAAGACAGACCCACAGAACAACAGAAAAGGACTGAAGATTCATAAATAAACCTGTACAACTATGGCCAGTTGACTTCCAACCTGGGTTCCAAGACTATTTAAAAAGGAGAAAATAGGGGCACCTGGGTGGCTCAGTCGGTTAAGCGACTGACTTTAGCTCAGGTCATGATCTCACGGTTCGTGGGTTCGAGCCCCACATCGGGCTCTGTGCTGACAGCCAGCTCAGAGCCTAGAGCCTGTTTCAGATTCTATATCTCCCTGTCTCTCTAACCCCCCCCGATCATGTTGGCTCTCTCCTTCTCTCAAAATGGGCTTCAGAAGAGGGGGTAGGTAACCACCATGTGACAAATGTTTGTTGAGCACTGACTTTAAGCCATGCACTATTATAAGTACCAGAGTAACAAGTGAAATGAAGCACAGCTGGTACTGCCCGGGGAGACAGGCAGTCAACAAAAGTCAGGCACAAGGTAATGTTAGTTCAGACCCTCCCATGGAGGCCCTAGTATGGTGAAGCCAAGCAGGAAAGGGCCGGGGTGTATGTGTGGCTGTGGAAGGGGTGCAGACAGGATGACCAGGGGAGCTTTCTGAGGGTGATGCCTACTGGGGTGGGGGGTCTCTGGGTCCAGGGCTGCAGGCAGATAATATCTCTGTGTGAGAGGTGCACATACTTGCCACCTCTCTGACTTGAACAACTCTAGTGCTGAACTTCAAATTAATTTATGTCCCAAACTGTTGTAGGCCTTAGATTTAATCCCCTTCTCAGGTCTTAGAAACATAAGATGTTTTAAAGTCATGTAAAAGAACTTTACTGCCAAGTATCATCTTTGTTGTTCTTGCTTTTGGGGTTTGCTTGTTTGTTTTTGTTTTCAAAGTAGGCTTCATGCCCAGCATGGAGCCCAACACAGGGCTTGAACTCATGACCCTGAGATCAAGATCTGAGCTGAGATCAAGAGTCAGATGCTTAACCGGCTGAGCCACAATTTGATTTTCTCAATTTAGGGAAAAATTCTGTAAGGTCAGATACTTGTCTAACAGTATCTGAAAGCTCTTTTGAGAATTTGGGGCCAGGTGTGAACTGAGGCACCTAGAAACACCTGGAAAGGTATCCCAGCTCTCAGGACAGAAGAAACCTTCAACTTAGGAACATTCAGCTGAAAGATAAGCTGGGTTACCTTTCAAGAAGCATCTACATATCCATTTTTAAGGTAGATCGATATGGTGCTCTGAGGTAGGTGGGCCATAACTCTTCCTGTAAATTAACAGATTGAAGCTCAGAGAGGCTGATCTACAAGGCCAAAGGGCAACAGCTAATAGAGGGTGGATGTGGGTGCGCATCAAATCCTTAAGATCCCAGGAATGCTCTCCAGGCACCAGGCCAGGGTCCAGAACCTCTTTCCCACTCCATAGGCACCTGCCCTCCTTGGCCCCTTGTAGGTTAGATGGCAATTATAGGATGCCTTCTGCTCACAGGACCCCAGGTTCTCAAGGTGCCCCAGGATCAACACGTGCAGGGCAGGATTTGCCACCTCTCAGCCCACTCCTCTGTACCCCTGCCTCCTTCTCTTCATTCCCTGCCCCCTCAGAAGTCTGCTGGGCTCTTAGACAGGACTGATTGTCTCCCTGCACTCATTCTTATTTGCTGGATCCGTGAGAACCTGCCTGTGCACACCTGTTGAGTGGCAGACCCTGCCAGGGGTGCAGGGATAGAGGAAAAGAAGCAGCCCAGAGCTGATAAGGCAGGAGGGTAAATCCTAAGCAGGGGTGCATTGCTTCAGGACACAGCTGTGTGGAAAGGAAAACCACTGTTTCAGGGCTGCTGCGTGGCAGTAGACTGGGTAACTAGCAGGTTCTGAGTGATTTTTAATTTTGTTCAAACACAGAGAGGGTGCACATTAGCTCTGTTTGGAAGGAGAGGGCAGGCGGTGGCGTGTGAATTGGGCTTGAATTATTCTCACAAAAAACACTGAGATCTGGGAATCTGGGGTTTCCTGTGTTTGGCTGGAAGATACAACCAGTGAACACATCTCAGAGAGCCTGAGGGCAAATTCAGTCCAACTATTTCCTTAGCCTGCCATTTTTGGGATGCTTTACAAGTAAGAAAGTATTCATGGGAGATCACCGAAGGATGACACAGACATAAAGGTCCATGTTTCACAAGCCATTTCAGACAAGGCCTGCACAAATGGGATGAAATGACGAGGCCTGCCCTGGGTGCCACAGGTTAGCTGTCCTCTCGAGGCCCACCTGGACCATCCACTTGTGCCCCAAAGCACAGGGAGATCAAAATGTGGTGTTGCATCAGGATCAGAAGTGAGTTTATTACCTCACTGTCGGATGCCCAGCACAGAAAACACAGATCTGAGTCCGTCAGGAAGGGAAATGTGTTGCTAGTAACTATCTCAGAACGTGAGTGTATTTTTACTGAGAGCAAAAGTGACATCTAAAGTTCCTCCTGACCCAGAAATCCTGTGAATCTGAAGCAGATTCAGGAGATGGAAAGCCGAATGTCACTCTGTTCACTTTGAAATCCCTCCGTGAAGCTGAGAAGCCACTCCCCCAGCCCCCCACCCCCGTGCCCACAGCCTGCCTAAAGCTCAGCCAGTTTAACGCAGCAGATTCGTAAGCTATTAATTATGCAGTTTCAACTGTATTTAACTTAATTTTTTAATTATATGTTTTAATTCTTAATTAGACACCTTAAAGTATCAACTAAACTTTTTAAGTCAAAGTACTGTGGGTAACAGGAGTGGAGTGTAATTATTACAGCAAACACTCTGTAATCCACCTTCACAGGAAAGAGGGGAGACAAATCCAACACACTTTTTGCATTTCACACAAGGAAATACAAATCCGTGTGCATCACACTTTCCCACCCCTGAAAGGCCCGTCTTGTTTTACTAGACTGCCTTCGTTATCGAAATCAACCGAGCTCCAACAAACAAATGCATCTTGGCATTTTTTTAAGTACCACGTCTTTGTCTTTGAGCGCCCTGGTTNTTCTCATAAATATTCATGAGGTTAAGGCAAACATTTGCTAAACTGGTCCTTAAGCTCCATCCCCTCCTCAGCGGCGGCCCTCGGGACCCCTGCCCAGCCACCCCGGCCGGACCCTACCTTGGTGCCGGAGCCTCTGGCGGCCGCGCTGAGAGCCATGGTGGCGCCGTCTTTGTCCCGACCTCGGAAG
>NW_027551559.1:11672108-11747225 GCF_008692635.1 Crocuta crocuta
CTCCTTCTGCAGCGGGTGGGGGTGGGGGGTGGGGCGTTTGCTTTTACTTTTGTTCTCCTGAGGCCTCGGGACCGGACATTGTGTTCTCAGACCGGTGGCTGGGGCGCTGCGTCGGATTTCCCCCAGCAAGGACGGGCTCGTACCCGATTTCCGCTGGCAAAGATGGACCAGCCTTCTCTCCCGTCCAAGGGGACGCGCTGGTTGATGGGATGCTCCCCCAGGGGAGCCAGGGGTTGTCTCGCAGAAGAACCAGTCAGGTTTCTCACCCTGCGTTGTGTCTACTAGAAATAGGGGCACTGGTTCATCCCACTCAGTGCAGGACAAACGTGCTCATTTAGGCATAAAGTTCAGTTTTTCAGAGAAATCAGCAGCTTTGGAGGCAAAGGCTCCTGGCCACGGGGTACAGAATAAAGAAAGGTAAGGGAGGCAGAGATGAGTTGCCCTCCCTCACCCATCACACTGGCCTTTTTAAATTCTTTCCATTGGCCCCTGCCTCAATCATCTGCTCTACTTCCTGGAACCTCCAGCCCTGTCTCGGGACAGGGTGTTCCTTTGTCCCTGAAGCCCCCTAACCATCGCAGCCTCACCCTCCTCTCCCCTCCTCTCCCTGTGGGAGTCCTGCCCATGATGCTCCAGGAATAGGAGCCGTGCTTTATAACCCTGTGTGGTCCCCAAGCACATCCCAGGACAGAGCTTGGGAACGCTGGCACGCCTCCAGAGCAGGTGACCTTGTCCCTGGCGACCTCCTCCAAGATCCGGAAGCTGACCACAGGGGAGGTTGAGAGTGCCCTGGATGCCTGTTCAGGGTGCAGCTCCAGAATCTCACTCTTACTGGAGATTTTGGGTCCTATAGGTGAAGCTCACCTTTGCCATACCTGTTGTGCAAAGGGAAACCAGAGTGCACACAGGAACAGCCAGTTTCTAAGAATGAGGTTCCTTCTTTGTTTTGTATCCATAGAGTCAGAAGTGTTTTCTAAGTTTCTCCAAAAATTCTACTGAGGTGGCTTGATTTATTCTAAAAATATTTATGGATCACCTACTTTTGGCCAATCATTGCATGGTCCAGTCAAGCCTCTGGGGGTCTGATATTCCAATGAAGGGAGACAAACAATAATCCAATGAACAGAGAATAAAGCACAATAGCAGATGGTCCAGGCAGAGAAGACTATACAGGGACCAGAAGAGGGGGGGGAGGGGATCTGCTTACTTACTTCCATGTGTGCAAAGGCTCTGGGGTGGGAATGGTTCTGGTGTGCTTGAGAAAGGCCTTGTACCTGGGAGCATGGTGAAGGAGGGCAGATGCAAAGCAACTGAGATTAGAAATGCTACAGGGATAAGTAGGTCATGGTGATGGGCTTTGTTTTATTCTGAGCATCGTGAGAAATCACTGTGGAGAGGGTTTGGGAAGGAAGTGACATCATCTGCAGTGTGGAGACCACAGCTGGTTGAGGCAGGGAGACCCATCAGGAAGCAACTGTCACAGTCTCAGTGAGAGTGATGGGCTGGGTTGAGGTGGGAGCGACAGAGGTTGTGAGAAGTGGCCACAGTAAAGGCAGAGAGAACTGGGAGGACAAGATGATAGCCAGATCCCTGAAGAGTCAGGGAAAGAACAACTGAGATGGACAGTGGCCTGTGCCAGCCACCACTAGCATACTCTCCTGCCTGCAGAAACTGGAGACTGCAAAACTACATGCCTCAGATCCCTTGCATCTGAGAGTGCAGATGTGTCTGGTTTTGCTAATACATGCACCACATAAAATGTGGAAGGAATCACAGGAAGTGGTGACTCTCATAGTGGTAGTAGTACCACCATAGATTGGTGGTAGAAGTGTTTGGTTCATCTAGGGCAGTTTGGGACTCATCCCTGGTAGTGCCGGGGCTGAGCAGAAGGAAACAGGTCTGTGGGGAGTTCCCCAAAGCAATTCTACAGAATGGTTGGGTATTTCTCCAGGTTGCTGACATTCCTGGATGTTCCTGGTTATCGGCCCTTCGCACAGATGCTGTAATCTATCCAATATCTTATAATACGTCCCTTGCTGCTTAAATTAGCTACTGTAGATTCTGGTGTCTGCAGTTAAGAATTAGCACCAAAGAGGCACCTGGTGGCTCAGTCGGTTAAGCGTCCAACTTTGGCTCAGGTCACAATCTCATGGTCTGTGGGTTTGAGCCCCACATTGGGCTCTGTGCTGACAGGTCAGTGCCTGGAGCCTGCTTCGGATTCTGTGTCTCCCTCTCTCTCTGCATGTCCCCACTCATGCTCTTTCTCTCTCTCAAAAATAAATTTAAAAAAAGAAGAATTAGCACCAAAACAGCAATTCAAGGATTTGAGGCCTGATCAGCAGGTGGAGGTTGGCCCCCTTTACTGAAGTATGAGAGACTGGAGGAGAAGCAGGCTGGGGAGGAGAAGGCATGTTGACATTGAGACGTCTGTTAGATGTGTTGGACGGACTAACTGGTGCCTACGCTTGGGACTGAGAGTAGAGGTCAGGCTGAAATTGCAAAGCTGGAAGCATTCATACATCAGTGTATTTAGAGATGAGGGACCGAATGTGCAGACAGAATGGAAGAGGGGCTATGATTGAGCTGGGGAATGTGCTCACATTTAGAGGTTGCAAGAGTAGATGTGCTTCCTTCTCAAAGTTTTCCAAAAAACTGAAGAGGAGGGAATACTTTCTAACTCATTCTATGAGGCCAAGATTACCCTGATCCCAAAGTCAGATAAAAACATTACAAGAAAACTATAGACCAATATCCCCGATGAAAATTTGAAGACATGAATAACTTCAACAAAATTTTAGCAAATGGAAACCAACAGCATATTAGAAGAATTACTCACCATGAACAAGTGAGATTGATTCCAGAAATGCAAAGGTGCTCCACATCAGAAAAATCTGGGAAGCGCGTCACATGAACAGAACAATGGCGGCGGTGGGGGGAGATTATCTCAACTGACATAGAAAAGATAGTTCTAAAAATACAACACCATTTCAGGACAAAAACTCTCAGAGAACTATGATTAGAGGGAAAATCCTGAACATGATAAACAGTATTTATGGAAAACCCAGTTAATGTCATTTACAATGATGAAAGACTGAAAGCTTTCTCCCTAAGATCAGGAATAAGGCCAGGAAGCATGCTTCCACTACTTCTACTCAACATTGTGCTGGAAGTTCTAGTCAGAGACGTTAGAGATAACAAAAGGAAGTAAAAGGCATTTGAATTAGAAAGGAAGAGATAAAACTATCTCTGTTTATAGTGACGTGATCCTATATATAGAAAATGCCAATGAATCCATGAGAAAGTTACTCAAACTAATAGATGAGTTCAGCAAAGTTGCAGGGTACAAGATCAATACTCACAAATCAGTTGTGTTTCTATACATGAACAATGAATAATTTAAAAGGGAAATTAAGACAATAATTCCATTTATAATAGCACCTCAAAGAAGTAAATACTTAAGACTAAATCAAGGATGAGTGCCTGGGTGGCTCAGTTTGTTGAGTGCAGACTTTTAATCTACACACAGGTCTTGATCTCTTAGATCATGAGTTCAAGCTCCATCTTGGGCTCCCCACTGAGCATGAAGCCTACTTAAACTGTAATCAAGGAAGTGAAAAATTTATATGCTTAAAACTACAAAATATTGCTGAAAGAAATTAGAGATGACCTAATAAATGGAAAGACATCTGCATGTTCCTGGACAGGAAGACTTAACTGTATCAGGGTGTCCCTGCTACCCAAACTGATCTACAGATTCAACACAATTCCTATCAACATATCAACAGCCTTTTTTTTTTCTTAATGGAAACGCTGATCCTCAAATTCCCATGAAATTGCAAGGGTCCCCTATTAGCAAAAAGAGTCTTGAAAAAAAAATAACAAAGTTGGAGGACTCACATTAATCTACTACAAAGCCACAGTAATTAAAACTCCCATGGTGTGGTCCTGGTACAGTGACATACGTATAGACCAATGGAATAGAAGAGAGAGCCCAGAAGTAAACACTTGCATATATGATTAAATGATTTTTAACAAGGGTCACAAGAACATTCAATGGTATAGGACAGCGTTTTCAACAAATGGTGCTGATAAAACTGGACATCCACATACAAAAGAATGAAGTTGGACCCTTACCACATGCCATATAAAAACTAACTAAAAATAAGTCAAAGACCTAAATGTGAGAACTAAAGCTATGACATTTTCAGAAGAAGATGGGGATAAATCTTCATGAGCTTGGATTTAGCAGTGGTTTCTTAGAAATGACACCAAAAAAAACAAGTTGCATAAGAAAAAATACATAAATTGGACCTCATCAAAATTTGAAACTTTGGTATATCAAAGCACACTATGACGAAAGTGAAGACAACCCACAGAATGGGAGAAAATATTTGGGAGTCATATATTCAATAAGGGGTTAGTATCCAGAGTATAGAAAGAACTCCTAAAACTCAACAATAGAGACAAACAACCCAGGTAAACAACAGGCAAAGGAATTAAACAGACATTTCTACAAAGATATACAGAGGGTTAATAAGCCCATGAAAAGATGGTCAACATTATTAATCACTGGGGATATGTAAATCAAAACCACAGTGAGATTCTACTTCATAATCACTAGGATGGCTATAAAAAGGAAAGGATGGATAATAAATGGAGAGAATGGAGAAATTAGAACCTTTGCACATCGCTCTTGGAAATGTAAAATGCTTCAGCCTGTGTGAAAGGGCAATGTTCTGGAGCCAGATGGTGCTGATGGTTGCATAACATATAAATTTACTAAATACCACTGAATTGTACACTGTAAAATGGCTGAAATGGTGGATTTTATGTTATGTGAATTTTACCTCACTAAAAACAAATTGCAAATAGAAGAACTAAATATGAAAAGCAAAACCTTAAAACCTAAAAAAGGAGAAAATCATGATGAAATTTGGACAGGGAAGTATTTAATAAATGCAATGCATGAAGCCTCGACTATGAACAAAATGATTGATACTTAACTACATTAAAATTAAATTTAAATTTCATATTGCTGGGTGATAAATTTGAAAGATAAGCCAGAAAATGAGCAATGAATCTGTTGTAGCCAACTAATGATCAGGATCCAGAACACAGAAAGAGTTCCTAAAATCTAAAAGTGGTAGGGAGGAGGGAGGGAGAGAGAGAGAGTCTAACTGGAATTTGGGCAAAGGTTAAGGATTGACATTGTATCCTGTAAAATGGCCTAGTAATTAATGAACCAAAAATGCTCACACTTTCTAGTAATTAGAAAAACATTAAGTGTAGGCAAACTCTCATATTTGTCATTTAGCAAGGTAGTTAAGGCCTAAAAATATTTAAAGTGAAAAATACTTTTTATAAAATATATTATCAAGCTAAAATATTTAAAATTTTAAAATACTAAGATCTAAAAATTCCAAGGGTTTGGAGTTTGCTGAGAGTATGCGTAGGGAGCTATAGAAGACATGGCAAAGAAACTTCACATTCAGGAAATCCCCTGAAAGGCAGACAGCTGAGAGGAATACTTGCAATGTTCAGGGGCTTGCGAAGTCCTCAGTATGGCACTATCATGCCAGTGGCAGTGGCACTCTAAATGTCCATCAACACGGAAACAGAGAAGTGAATTGTGCACTTATACAAAGGAGCACAGCAGATTAAATGAATGAACAGAGAAGCCTCCAAGGCCATGTTGAGTTAAAAAAAAAAAGAAAAAGAAAAAAAACCAGCAAGTTACAAACAGATCAGAATGGTGTGGGGTTATTTAGGTAAACCCAGATGCTCTGGATTGTTTTTCAGCACATGCCCATGATGTTAAAGCATAAACTTGTGCATGGGCTGCCACACACTGGTTAGTGTCTGGTCAGATCTCCCTGTGGACCCCTGGTACCTGTAACACCTTTTTTTCTGTGTGGAATCTTGCCCAGTGAACCACAACATTTGCAGCAAATCGTGGTGTCGGGGGTTCTGCTGTGGAAGCTGCCAAAGGTTGGGATCATGGCTCCAACTGGTCTTCAGCTCTCAATTTTTATTGTATTCTACATTTGCTTCTGCTTTCACTTTAAGGTTTATTCAGGCCTTATCTTGGGGAATAAGCTGGCCAGAGACAATAGTCCTATGTGAAACAGCTGAGTGAGTGACCTGGTGAGGCAGGGTGGGCGGGGCATGTATCAAACGAGAATTCCATAAAGGAGGTGCCCTCTTTGTGCATCAGCGCAGCCACAGCCACGGTGCTCAGGGAGACCCTTGAGGCAGAAGGCTACGCCCCTACAGGACGTGGTGGAAATTCTCTGCAATGGAAGCTCCATTCATAGGCCAAAGGCAAGCCTTACAGGGGTCAGCTTGGGTCTCTTTGTTGAGCATCTGTGTGTACTGGGCGCAGCCTCAACAGGCCAGTTGCATCCTGAGTCAGCCTTTGGCGCCCTCCCTCTTGGTCTCCCTCTCCTGCAGGCTCTCTCCCACTGCTGGCCTTCTTCCTGCCCTCCCTTCCTTCCTGACCCCAGGCATCCTCTGCACTGGACCAGCTTGCCTTTGAATTTTTAACTTTTATCTCCCAAGATAAAGGAAATGCAGACAGCTGCAAGCAGAGGGAAGTGTGTTTGGGGAGTGGTCTGGATACTGCTCATTCATTAACCCCCAACAGGGCAGCCATGAAATGTGCCTTCCAGGGAAGCAGCAAAGAGATGAGGGAGGCACTCTCTTCTGCACACCTGCTGCACCCTGGACACTGAGCTGCACATGCACAGATGCAAGCCCAGTTCTCAGAGGCCTCCTGTCCCAATAAGAGAGAGCCCCAACCAAACAAAAGACAAGGAACGAGATGGAGAGAGCATGGCTGAGATCCAACTGTAGATATGTCAGGCTAAAGAAAGAGAGGGGCTCACTGCCCAGAGATTAGAGGTCAGGTCTACTGCACAGAGGGAAGAGCAGACACAGCAGCCCTGAGGCGGGATGAATACAGTGCATTCCAGGACTATAAAGGGGTGGTATGGGGGGTTGGGGACATGGCCTGTGTGGCTTTGGGGTGTCCTTGGGGAGATGACCGTGGCTATGCATTGGCTTTCTGTGGCAGGAAGAGGAAGTGTCTGGTGAGTGGGCTGGGGCTCCCCTGCCATGAGACTTCACCGCTAAGGGTCAGGGCCCTGGTGTGCTATGGGCCACAGCTGCATTTTGGCCTTTACTTTTTGAGCATTTAGGTTCTGTTGTTTGAACATTTCGAAGTCTTCAATAAAGAGATATTTTTGAGCACTCTCTAAGACCCAAATCGGTTATGAATTCTGCCCTTCTTCATTTGCTTGTGCAGACAACATTTTAACTTTTCATATATTTTATTTTACAGACACCACTTACATTTAACATCTGGCTAGTTCATTTCATTTTATTTCAACCCCTTATTATTCCAAAAAGTTATAGTAAAGGAATATAGTGACAGAAAATATTAGCTTTCCAGGTGAATGTTTCCATGGTCACAAAACATCAGAAAGCGGCCAAATGACCGTTGAGTGCCCTCATGACATGGCAGCACAAAGACGCGGTATCTTCATACCTGAACAGGGTTTCTGGTTTGAATCTGTCCCTGTTCTTGACACGGGGCTTGCCGGCTGACCCCATTCACAGGTCATGGAGCACACCGGAAATGGCTCTCATAGGTGAGAGGGCTTGTCTCCCAGACAGCCCCCTTCACAGCATACACAGAACCCTGAGCAGAAATACTTCTGTCCTAGACTTCCCCATTATGCTTTTTAGAAAACTCTCAAACATTTGCTCTTTAAAAACAAAGTAGGAAAACAAAGACGACCAGCAAATATTTGTTTGAAGCAAGTAAAATTTTACTAAAGAAAAGAGCCGTAACTATTTTAAAGTTTTGCTGTAATATTTAAATGTTTTTTCCTCAAATGATCGGCAATTTGTATTTAAATAAATATGAAAACTCCAAGACCATTGAGATACAAATTTTTAACATGTAGAAAGTTTCTAATATGTTAATTTGCTAACGCTTCTGAGAAACAAAACAGAACTATACTCTTCTATCATAGCAGGGCAATCACTGAGCGTATGAATTAAAATTGTTTCCAGTTTAGAAATAGTCAAAACGAAATACAATAAGAGAGTTTAGAAAATCCACCTGTTGCAATCCTGAAAACCCATAGCCCCCTCCAGGGAGCTCAGTGGGAGACGAGGGGACCTTGTGCTCACACTCATTCCATTGTATTCAGGATTTTACTCTGATGGAATTGAGCAGTGGAGCACAAAGGGAGACTCAGGCCCTCCCCTCCCACAGAAGCAAACATTCAGTCAGCCTTGGAATGTGCGGTATTTCAGAGCAGGGCCTCCTGTATGTGACAGCACATTGGAGAGACCTGCCCTGAGGACACGGAGACCCCTGCAGAGGAAAGCCACGGTGTGGGCTCCGATGCTGCAGTCCTGAGCCACCATATGTCAGCCAGGCCTGGGCTTCAAGAACATCGTGGAGGCTCCGAAGTACAGAAAGTCCCAATGACCCACCTCCCACTCCTACAGAAGTTGCTTACCGCCCTTCAGTCAGGTCTGAGCCAGCTTTAGCTGCCTTTAGTGGAGGGAGGGGGGAGGTAACAAGTGGAAAGTCTCCCAGAGCCGCAGCACATTCACTCTGTGCCCACAGGGACCTGGTGCTGTTGCTGCCTATCCTCCATCCAACTCCTGCTCATCTGTAAATCTCAGCTGAAACCCTCCCTCTGCCAAGCACCCCCCCCCCACCTCTCTAGCCACTGGGCCCCTTTCAAAGACTCTTCCTACAACCACAGTTAGCCCTTCTCTGGTACAGCTTTGCATGGTATTCCTGTAGCTGTCACCTAACATCTGCCTTCCCCACTAAGACTCTGGCTCCAGGAGGGCCAATCCTCTATCTGCCGCAGGCACCTACAGTGAGGGAGGAAATGAAATCTTTGCTGTGTATTCCAAGCATCACCTCAGTTCAGTGTGATAAACATAAACTCTCTGCTGAGCTCAGCCGGGGGAGGAAGCCCGAGGACACCATCTCTGACAGAGGGACTTGACTAGGTGAAACGAGGTCCAGTTAGCAGGGGTGGCAATGCCACCTCCCAGATGGACAGCTATGGTTGGGAGGGCCTAAAGGCCTGAACTGGGTTGGCGGGGACCATCCTTCATGTTCCTCAGGCCTGACCTCTAACTACCAGCCTTCTTCAGGAGCAGAACTCCTGAGCACCAAGAGGCTTCTGGAGTCAGACCTGAGTAGATGGTCTGTATAAGAGGAAGTGGATTATGCAGGCTCAGCTTCCTGGATTATTCAGGGTCTCCTTTTGGTTTCTTTTAGTTATTTTTTTATTCTATTGTGACATGTCATATAATCAAAAGAATATATAAATCAACATATATCTCCTCTGTTGGCATCATTCAAGGTAATGCACTGATCATGTGAAATGCCTCTGAAGGCCTTTTTGTCTGAAATGCCTCTGAAGGCCTTTTTGTCTTTCATTTCCTCCCCACCCAGAGGCTGTCATTTTCCTGATGAAGGAAGGTTCCCATGCCACTCCCACACACAGCTGCAGGATAATTTAGTTTTCCCAGCCATTGAGACCTATGTTGCATTTGTGAGATTCATGGATGGATGTGGTTCTGGGTTGGTACATGTCTGTGAACACAAAATGACCTGCAGCCCCTTCCTCTTGTCTTTCTGTACAGGCCTCCATGGTATGAAACACCACACTTTGTGTGTCCATGGTCCTCCAGTGCACACTTGTGTCATTTGGCCTTCGCAAAAATGGGTGCCCCTCCTCTCCCTGGGCACACAGCCAGGCTCATTCCCAGTTCCCCTGGTACTATGTGACTGGGAAAGGTTGGATGTGATATAAAACGAGGCCCCTGGAGACCAACACACTCTTCACAGAGTGGTGGGGACATCAAGGAGAGAGGAAGACTACTGAAGGACAGAGAGATGAAGGTAGATTGTGTGGTAGAGCCTCTCCCTAAGAAATGTGGTGGAGGTCTTCTCAGAACAAAGGAAGACAACATGCAACATGGCCCAATCAACTCCTATCCACATAAGCATAACTCTGACATGACTCTGTAACTTGGACTGTGTCTAATCAGATTATATGTGTCACCATATATGGGAGACAAAGAAGTAAAAATTGCATAAAAGGCTACACCCCACTGTGCTTGGGGCTCAGCTTTTTTGGGGTCTTAGCCCGCTGAGCCTGTGTTGGCACGAATAAAACTGCTTCTTGGAAAGAAGAGCCTCAGTGTCCCATCTCTCTGTGTGAGAATCCTGCTGTAATTGGAGAGTGAGGTCGACAGCAAGCTGGAAGGGATCTCGTGGGGACACTGCTCAGTACAGCCTGGCCACAGGGCTGCTCTGGCTTCAAGAGCTTACTTGGAGCCCAGGCATTATGTTGAAATGCCACAGGAACCTAGCATTAGATTCCATGACACAGTGCAGGGTTATTCCTTTACCATGAAAATAATGTTGTGAATTACCTTTTAAAAAAAATTTAATGTTTATTTTTGAGAGAGAGAGAGAGAATATGTGAGCAGGGGAGGGGCAGAGAGAAAGAGGGAGACACAGAATCTGAAGCAGGCTCCAGGCTCCAAGCTGTCAGCACAGAGCCTGATGTGGGCCTCAAACTCACAAAGAACAAGATCATGACCTGAGCTGAAGTTGGACACTTAACGAAACAGGTGCCCCTGTTGTGAATTCTTTATAAATAGAACAGGTGTTCCAGAAGGACAGCTATGAGGATGGAGGAGGGTATCAGAGAGACACCACAAACCCCATGGAGCAGAAGAGGCCAATGGGCATCCTCTCCCATGTTCTAGTTGCAGGATGAGGTGAGGTGAGGTGTCCCCCTCAGTGTCCTCACTGCAAGATGGGGTGGAGTATCTCCCTGAATGTCCTCATTGTAGAACAGAGAGGACTGGGGTATCCCCCTCTATCTCCTCACTGCAGCACAGGGTGAGGTGGGATTATTTCCCTCTCTGTTCTCATCGCAGGATGGGGTGGGATGAAGTGTCCCCCTCAGGGTCCTCATTGCAATATAAGGTGGGGTATCTCCCTCTATGTCCTCACTTCAGGACAGAGTGGGGTGTTCCCCTTCAGTGTCTTCACTGCAGGATGGAGTGGGGTGTGTTATCCCCCTCTATTTCCTCACTGTGATGGGGTTCTTGAACAAATGGCTAAGAAAGAATTGTTGAGATGTCGTTGGTGCAAAAAGGTGATTTTATTAAAGTACAGGAACAGGACCTGTGGGCAGAAAGAGCCGCGCTGGGGTTGTGAGGAGTGACTGACTGTATACTCTTAAGTTGGTGGCGGCTAGGGATAGCGTAAGTCTCTAAGGAATTTTGAAGCAAGGCTTTCAGGACCTTGAGGGGCTAACTGCTGTTAAGATAAGCTTACTTTTATTCTTTGATCAAACAAAACATTAAGGCAGTAAGGCAGCCATGAATTCCTTGAGGAAGGTCATGCTCTGCATGTTTCAGGTGTCTATCAGTGGGCTGCGAGCTGTAAGGAGATTTAATTTATGCTACATTTCTCTTGCCTTTGTTTCCCTTATCGACTGCAGTACGGGGTGAGGTGGGGTGCCCACTCAGTGTCCTCACCGCAGGACAGGGTGGGGTGGGGTGTCATCCTCAATGAGCTCCCCACAGGACAGGGTCAGGGGAACAAGTTGGCAGGGCCCCGCTCCTGCTCCCCATGACAAGTGTCCCGGAAGGCCCCAGTGGACTTCTGTTGCCCACCCTCATGCCAACACCCTGGTCTATGTGCTGCCATTCCTACACAGGAGTCCGGCCGTGGAGGAGTCAGCCTAGCTCGAAGCATCCAACCTGGTGAGTTCTGATGAGGGAGCCAGGCCCTCTGTCCCGGGGTCAGGAGAGAATGTGGTCCTTGGCTGCCATCTGAGAGTTTCTGTTGCCACATTTTAAAAAGGTCAACAGAATTAAACATGCACAGACAAAATATATTTTAATATTGTATTTTATGTTATTTAACACAGCCTAAATGCTATAACCCAGCACATGGTAGGTATAGAAACTACGGTGATATTTTGACTTTTTTTTCTATACTGGTCTTAGCAGTGCACATATCTCTCACAGTCACAGCCTCTCAGTTTGGGGAGCCACAATTAAATGCTCAGCTGCCACATTAGACTTTCATTGTCCACTGCCCACAGCCTGGAGCCACAGAGGCCGCCCCGCCTCCATCCCCCTGCCTCCCTGGGCCACAAGCACAGATTTCCTATCCTGCCTGCTCTGCTTGGGGGCTGGGTCCTGCCTCCTACCTTGACCTTTGTCTGGGTGTCAAGGGCGTCCTTCGCTAGTCTGGTCCTGTTTCAACCTTGCATTTGCTGGCCCATCCATGCTGCCAGCCTCCAGGATCCCACACTGAGCTGACTGACACCTGGTGCTCCCAATGTGTCAGAAAGGAAAGAATTTCTATGAAGTTATTTATGAAACCTACCTTGACAACTTGGTCTGATCAGTTTAAAAGTCAGCTCAGTGCAATGCTTGAGCATTCCTATGATCTGACCATTGTATTTATGAAAGATGAGTCAATGAATGTCATTAAACCATTTCATTAAAACCATGATTATTTGGTAACTTTTCCTGATGCTGCTTGAGATGGCAACTCCTTTATCTCTATGTCATTTATTCTTTCCAAAATGGGCCCTCTTGAACTACTTGAATGTTTCCACTCTGGGAACACTAGCTCCAAAGAGACTTAAAGAGCCACCTTTCCTTGGGGTTACTGAGAACAAGTGAAAATACACAGGGCACTTTGCCTGGGCTCTTTTGGTTGGAAGGGTGAGAGAGGCCATTGTGGAAACTTGGCCTCTGTGACCTGGAATTTCACTGTGATCCCTTGGAACCCTCTAGACAAGCTGCACACAGGCAGCAAAGTGCATGGCTCCCCTGCCCCCACTTCATCCCACTCCTTCTCTTTGGTCATCTTTTTCGAGGGCTCAAAATGGAGCAGAGACTAGAGCTCCCATGGTTCTCAGGGTTTGAAGAAAAAGTCTTTCATTCCATGAAGTGACATCTACCCGCAGAAGAAAAAAAATCTATCAAATTAGTCAAAGAACGCGCACTGAACCACAGTGCTTTCCTTCTCTGCAAACTATTCAGGCACCTACCCCAGCTGAGGTAATAGAGGGGAGGGGACTGCTGGCTCTCCGACTCTGGGGACCACAAGACCCTCCATTTGCCTTTGCCTGCCCATGGCATGCTATGCACTTTCCCATCTCTCTTCACAAGGTGGGGGCCATCCTGCCCAGTGAAAGACGAACTCATGATCCATGCTCTTCACTGCCCTAAACCCATCTTCACTCAAGCAGGGCCATCTGCTTGAGGCCTATGGCCTCCATTGTCGGGATGCTGCGCACCTTCTGCACCCTCATGCCACTTTTCTCAGATACAAATGCCCACTCAGATACAGGTGACACGGCCCTAGAGGAGGTAGGGCCACAGGCTGGGAGACACTGGGGTCTCTGAATGACCTGTGGGGGCTGCTTTGAGAGCAAGAAATAAACATCTGTGTCAGCCGTAAACATTTGTTGTCATTTTAATCCTATTGAATTCACTACAAATCATTCTGTTGAGGAAGGTAATGAACTCTTACCCCTTCTGATATGCTGAATGATTGTGCTGAGGGCTCCTCCTTAAGGCTGGCCATTGCAGGGTAGCTGCTTCCCTGTAAACAAGGACTGGACCAAGAGAAGCAGCCTGCTCAGCTCCTCCATGGCCGTCCTGCCCAGACACCCTTGTCTCAGGGCCAGCCAGGGCAGTCCTTGGGGGGATCAAAGGGGCTTCCTGGACATCCACAGCCCCTCCTTGTAAACTGGCCATATCTGTCCACAGCACCAGTGTCTCCAGGGTCACTGTGTCTGCTCCTCTCTCCCATCCTTTTCTTTTCTGCCTGCACCCAATAAGGCCTGCTGGGTGTGTGGACACGGTGACACGGGCCTGGCCTTGAGCTGTAGCCCCTTCTTTCCTCTGACATGGAGCCTCTGCAGAGCACCTGTCAGACAATGAACACCTTTCCCTCCTGCTTCCTACTGCTCTTATATCTGCCCAGAGCTCATGCCCCATAAGTGCAGAGGAGGAGGGAGGGGCCATGTCACAGGTCAGAGGGGAGGAGGGTCTCCTCACACTGCAAATTGAAACTGAACAATTTCCCATTAATTCCTGTAACTTACAGTGGTTTGGCCCATCTTGTCACTTCAATGACATTCATTGAAGGAGAGCTGAGGGCACATGCTTTTTCTTTCTGGTTTAATGTACCTGTGACTAGAAGGCCACCACTTCCCTTTGGGTTTCACCACTGGCTCCTGTTTGAATGAAAGTATGAGAGAAGTAGAAAGAACTCTGTTGTCAACCGTGGGGCTGACCTGTGGGCTCAATGTCCAATGAATGCCCCAATGACATAAAGTGAGGCCTCTCTAGGTTACAATGAGAGGGATGAGAAAGCCATGGGGAGGTTACATTTTAAGCTGCTGAAAACCGTCCAGGGACAATCACACATTTAAAGCAGGATGCACAAATGAGCTATACAGATCAGTCTGTGTTCCCAAAACATGTCCTAACATAGAAAACTCCCTCAGATTTCATGCTGATATCAACTTGATTTAAGACTCTGCTGCTCCCCAGTGAACTAGGAACATTTTGCCACTGGGTTTTAATTTTGGCATTGCTCCTAAGCAACGTTTCTCCCCCTTCCCCAAAATGTACTCCTGGCTACTGTTCTTTGCCATAGACCCTTTTATCCTTGTGTGTGGCCCTGCTTTATTTTCACAGCAAGCCCTTTTGTGTTACTCTGCAGCTCTCACAGAAGCAGAATTCCGGCTAGGAAGTGAAGGGTTAGTCTTGGTATCAGGGTCAGGGTCAGGGTCAGGGCTAGGTTTGAGCATAACTGCTTTCTTCCCCCTCCTCCATCTTTCTAGCCTTCCAGATTGCACAGGACTCGCCCAGGGTCACTGTTGAGAGCTTGCTATGGAAGCACACATGAGTTGTGTCCTTCCACAGCATCAGCTTTATGCAGCCATACAGCAAGGTTAACACTGTAAAGCAGGTTCAGGATTTCAATCTCAATAACATTTCACTACATGTTTGTTTGTTTGTTTTTTAATGTTTTATTTATTTCTAGGAGAGAGAGAGAGAACGTGAGCAGGGGAGGGTCAGAGAGAGAGGGAGTCACAGACTGAAACAGGCTCCAGGCTCCGAGCTGGCAGTCAGCACAGAGCCCGATGCGGGGCTCTAACCCACGAACCGCGAGATCATGACCTAAGCGAAAGTCGGACGCTTAACCGACTAAGCCACCCAGGCGCCCCAACATTTCACTACATGTTTAACTTGGCTTCCTCCATGTGACACAAAGCAAAGCAGGAGACAAAGTCATGCAACAAAGAAGATAGAACCGACAGGTAGGAATCCAACGAACCAAACTTGGAGGCAGTCTGTGAGTTCTGTGAGTGCATAGTTGAAATGAGGCTTTGGTCTGGTCAGGCCAGCTTTCGGCACATGCTGCTTGTCGTGTTCCAGCAGTAAAGGATCTCTATCCTGTTTAGAGATCAATCTGGCAGAGACTTCAGTGGCAGCTGCCTTTTTTTTTATTATTAAATTTTTTTGATGTTTTAAAAAAAAATTTTATTTCTGAGAGAGAAGGAGCGTGAGCAGGGGAGGGTCAGAGAGAGAGGGAGACACAGAATCCGAAGCAGCTCTAAGCTCTGAGCTGGCTGTCAGCACACAGCCCAACATGGGGCCTGAACCCATGAACCGTGAGATCATGACCTGAGCCAAAGGGAGACGCTTAACTGATTGAGCCACCCAGGCGCCCCTGGGTCTTCTCTTTCGATAAGAGTTTCTTGAGATTTAGTCATTCTTCTGTTCTAAGAGGGAGAGCTCCTTACAAATGGAGCTTTCCTTTTATAAGTGTACATTTCACTCAGCAAATGGCAACTTTCAGCCAGCTTTCAGAGATCTCCTGTATCTGCTGCTTCTTAAAATTAATCAGCCCAAATAATCCTTGTGTCAAAGAAGCATATTTGGAAGTGGCATATTCTGCTTCTTTCACATGGATGCACCTCAGTTTGCTTAGGCATTCATCTATTGGAGGACATCCTGGTTTCTTTAAGTTTGTAACCACCATGAACAGAGCTGCTGTGCCTAAGTACATGTGAGTTTTTGTTTGGAAACAATTTTTCAAAGCAGTTTTCTAAATACTGGAAAAGTGATTGTTGGACCTCTATTTGAGAGTTATTTAGCTTTGGAAAAAATGGCCAAAATAGAGAATTCCTGTCTGTCATTCCTCCCCTTCCAACAATTAGTAGTCTTGTTTTTGTTTAGCATTTCTAAGAAGTGTGCAATGTTCTCTCACTGTTGTTTAAGTTTGTAATTTCCTTAAAATTTTTTTTTATTGTTTATTTATTTCTGAGAGAGAGGGAGACACAGAATCTGAAACAGTCTCCAGGCTCTGAGCTGGCAGTCAGCAGAGAGCCTGACAAAGGGCTTGAACCCATGAACCGTGAGATCATGACCTGGGCGGAAGTTGGACACTTAACCAACTGAGCCACCCCGGCGCCGCCCCCCCCTTTTTTAATTTTTAAAATTTATTTCTGAGAGAGAGAGAGAGACATAAGTTTGTAATTTCTTGATGATGATGTCAAGTGTACCTTTGTATGCTTATTGACCATCTATATATCTTCTCTGTTCAGGCATCTGCTTAGATCCTTACCTGTTATCAGTTAGGGCATTTGTTTCCTTATTGTTTAGTTCTGAGAATTTTTTTATATTCTGAAAACAAATCATTCACAGATATGTGTTTTGCAAATACTTTCTCCCAGTTTGTGTCTTGTTTTTTAGTTTTCTGAGCAAGGTTTTTCACAAAGTAGAAGTTTTCATTTTAGGAAGTTCATGTTACCAATTTTTTTCTTTTGTGTATTGGCTTTTGGTGTTGTGTGTTAACACTCATCACTTAACCCAAGGTCATGTAGATTTTCCTTTATGTTTTCTTTTTGATAGTTTTGCATTTTTAATTTATGTACAAATTTTTCTTTCTTTTTTTATAATTTACATTCATGTTAGTTAGCATATAGTGCAACAATGATTTCAGGAGTAGATTCCTTAATGCCCCTTACCCATTTAGCCCATCCGCCCTCCACAACTCCTCCAGTAACCCTCTGTTTGTTCTCCATATTGAGTCTCTTATGTTTTTGTCCCTTTCCCTGTTTTTATATTCTTTTTGCTTCCCTTCCCTTATGTTCATCTGTTTTGTATCTTAAAGTCCTCATATGAGTGAAGTCATATGATATGTGGCTTTCTCTGACTGACTGACTTTGCTTAGCATAACGTCCTCTAGTTCCCTCCATGTGGTTGCAAATGGCAAGATTTAATTCTTTTAGATTGCCGAGTAATACTCCATTGTATGTATATACCACATCCTCTTTATCCATTCATCAATCAATGGATCTTTGGGCTCTTTTCATACTTTGGCTATTGTTGATAGTGCTGCTATAAACATTGGGGTGCATGTGTCCCTTTGAAACAGCATACCTGTATCCCTTGGGTAAATACCTAGTACTGCAATTGCTGGGTCTTAGGGTAGTTCTATCTGTTTTTACTTTTTGAGAAACCTCCATACTGTTTTCCAGAGTGGTTGCACCAGTTTGCATTCCCACCACCAGTGCAAAAGTGATCCTCTCTCTCTGCATCCTTGCCAACATCTGTTGTTGCCTGAATTGTTAATGTCAGCCATTCTGATGGGTGTGAGGTGGTATCTCATTGTGGTTTTAATTTGTATTTCCCTGATGATGAGTGATGTTGAGCATCATTCCATGTGTCTGTTTGCCATCTGGATGTCTTCTTTGGAGAAGTATCTGTTCATGTCTTTAGCCCATTTCTTCACTGGATTATTTGACTTTTGGGTGTTGAGTTTGGTAAGTTCTTTATAGATTTTGGATACTAAACCTTTATCTGATATGCCATTTGCAAATAGTTTCTCCCATTCTGTCAGTTGCCTTTTAGTTTTGCTGATCGTTTCCCTCACTGTGCAGCAGCTTTTTATTTTGATGAGGTCCCAATAGTTCATTTTTGCTTTTGTTTCCCTTGCCTCTGGAGACGTGTTGAGTAAGAAGTTGCTGTGGTCAAAGTTAAAGAGTTTCTTGCCAGCTTTCTCCTTGAGGATTTTGATGAGTTCCTGTCTTACATTTAGGTCTTTAGCCCATTTTGAGTTTATTTTTGTGTATGGTGTTAGAAAGTGGTTCTGCATGTCATCATCCAGTTTTCCCAGCACCACTTGCTAAAGAGACTGTTTTTATTCCATTGAATATTCTTTCCTGCTTTTTCAAAGATTAGTTGGCCATATGTTTGTGGATCCATTTCTGGGTTCTCTATTCTGTTCCATTAATCTGAGTGTCTGTTCTTGTGCCAGTACCATAGTGTCTTGATGATTATAACGTTGTAATACAGTTTGAAGTCCAGGATTGTGATGCCTCCTGTTTTGGGTTGTTTTTTTTTTCTTTGGCTATTCGGGGTCTTTTCTGGATCCATATAAATTTTAGGATTGTTCTAGTTCTGTGAAGAATGCTGGTGTTACTTTGATAGAGGTATGTACAAATTTGAGTGAATTGTGGTGTAAGTTGTAAAGTATTTGTCTGAATTTCATTTAACTCCATATAGCTTCCAATGAACTGTTTCTATTTCTGGAAGGTAGGAGGACATTGTTTCTGTTCCATTTTCCAAAATGTAACAGATTTAGCTGGACCTGGGAGGAGGAGGAGCCTCCACAGAACTGCCTGCCGCACCTCCACTGCCTGCAGGGGGCCCGCGAGCCCGACTCCCTGACGACAGCGGGCATGCGCACTCAGCCAAACTCCGCCCCCTGTGCACTCACAGGTGTTCCAAGTCTTTCGGCCCCGCTGTGCTGGCGTCCAGGCTTCCAGAGGACATGCGGCCTGGGCCAGTCAGTCAGGAGCCTGGCCTCCTCAGGAGCCGCTGTGGGGGCTTCGGGAGGACGTGGGGCCTTGTCCATAGGGACAGGAGCCCCGCCTCCTCAAGACCCGCTGTGGGGACTTCGGGGGAATGTGGGACCCCGTCTGTGCCAACAAGAACCCGGTCTCCTCAGGACCCGCTGTGGGGGCTTCGGGAGGCCGTGGGGTCGCATCCACATCTATGAGAACCCGGTCTCAGAACAGCCGCGGGAGGAGCAGGTGAGGAGAAAGCGAGGCGGGGGGAGGAGGAGGAGCTTCCGGAGCAGACCCCGCTGAGAGGAGTCGGGGTTCAGGGGACCCGCGGGGGCTGTGCGCGCGGCCGTCGGGTCTTCCCTCTCCGGGCTCCGGGGCCGCGGGGCCGCGCGTCGGTGTTTCTGCTCCGCGACGACCCGGTTCCCACCGCGTCCTCACGCGGTTCGCGGGCCGGGCGGTGCTCGCGCTCCCGCCGCTGTGGCCCCGCGGGTCGGGGGGCCGGTTCCGCGTGTGACACGGCGTCCTGGGGGGTTCGGTGTCCACGGCCCCGGATGTCCCGATCGCACCGGGCAGGACGGACGTTGTCACAGGACGGATTCCCCCGCGTCCAGGAGCACAGAGTGGCGTTCCGTCCCCACGCGTCTCCCTGCGTTTCTGTCCCCAGCGTCCTGTCGTCCTCAGAGAGCAGGCCTGTCCCCTCCTCGCTCAGAGTCCCTCCCGGGCACGTGGTTCCTTCTGACGCAGGTGTCAGTGGGTCCGTCTCTTCGTGTCTTTCTGATGGGTCGTCCTGAGTGTGTCGATATGCACGTGGGGTTTCTGTGTCCGTGTCGTGTCCTGCGAGTGTACGCATTTATTATGTTTACCTTCAACATAACACCTCCAGCTTCTACCAGGAAAAATGGGTTCACTTGGGAGAGGGAGTATTTGTCCTCCTGTGCCTGGCGTATTTCACTCAGCATAATGTCTGCAGGTTCAATCCGTGTTGTAGCGGAAATTCTGGTCTTTTGTAAGGCTGAGCCGTATTCCATTGTGTGCAGACCCCAATTTGTGTATTTGTCCATCTGTTGGCCTTCACTGGGGTGGCTTCCATCTCTTGGCTGCTGTGAAGAAGCTTCTATGACTTAGGGAACGTGAATATCCGCTCAAGGCTTTGCTTTCAGNTTTTTTTTGTTGTTGTTGGCGGTGAGTTGTACAAGCTATATATTCTGTAAAACAGACTCTTAACCAGACCAATAGTGTGCAAATATTTTCTTTCATTCTTTTCACTTTTGGGATGACAGCTTGTAAGGTACAAAGTTTTTTTTAATGCTGAGGAAACTACATTTATCCATTTTTCTCTCCTTGTGCTTTGGTGTCAGCTCTAAGAGCATTGTTAAACTCAGTGCTCATGAAGATTTATCTCCATTTATATCTTCTAGAGTTTACTTCTTACATTTAAGCTTTTGATCCACTTTGAGTTAATGTTTGTATGTGGTGTGAGGGTAATGGTCCAATTTCATTCCTCTGCACGTGGATAGCCAGTCGTCTGGCACCCTTTGTTGAAAAGACTGCTTCCCCAGTGTCATGCTGTCCAACCTTGTCAAAATTCGGTTGACCATCAATAAGAGGTTTTATTTCCAGGTTCTCAATGAAATCCCACTGATCTTCATGTATATCTTTATGACAGTATCACAAAGTTTTATTTACTGTTGCTTAGTTTTGAGGTTTGAAATTAGGAAGTATGAGCTTCTACTTTGATTTTTCTATTGTTTTGTTTATGTTGTGGTCCCTGGATTTTCCATATGACTGTTATTCTTCTCAGAGGATTTTGTTAATTTTCCTGGGAATCACATTGAATCTACATGTTGCATTGTGTGCTATTGCCATTCAGCAATAGTACACTTTATATTGTCTTTAATTTCTTTTAGCAGTGTTTAGGGTTAGGGTTAGGAGTTATGTAGTTAAGGGTTAGTGGTTAGGGTGAGGGGTTGGGGTTAGCCTAGGATTAGAGGGTTAGGGTTAGGATTAGAGGGTTAGGGTTAGAGGATAAGGGTTAGGGTTAGGAGTCTGGTAGTTAGGGGTTAAGGGTTAGGGTTAGGGGTTTTGGTTTGGGTAAGTGTTTGGGTAGGGTTAGAGATAGAGGTTAGGGTGAGTGGTTAGGGTTTAGGAATAGAAGTTAGGATATGGGTTAGGGTCAGGGTTAGGGATTATGGTTTGGGGGTTTGGCTTAAGGTAAGGGTAGTGTCAGTTGAGTGTTTGGATTAGGGTTAGGGTTGGGTTCAGGGTAAGGGTTAGGGTTTATGGGTTAGGGGTTAAGGTTAGACTAGGGGTAGGGTTTAGGCTTAGGGGTTTGGGTGAGTGTTTAAGGTTAAGATGTAGGTTTTAGGTTTTAGTGGTAGGGATAGGGGTTAGGGTTAGGAGTTAGAGTTAGGATTTAGGGATTAGGGTTAGTGGAAGGGTTAGGGTTATAATTAGTTCCCAGGAGGCACCAGGCACTTAACCCCTAGCAGTGGTCTCCCTTGAGGACTAATTTTAGGGCAAATGGGAGAGTGCTAGGAAGGCTTCATCTTTGGTTCAAGGCCTCCTCTGTGGGCTAGGCTACAGTTGGGCCTCTGGAAACCCTTTGTATGGCTTCTAGAGAATTATAAATGGCTTGGTGATATTCCACCTTCCATGCTGATTAACTTCTACCTTTTATGGGCCCTATGTCCATGGTGTTCTCCCACCTAGGGGTTGGGTTCCTATTGGGAGAGAACCTTGGCTAGGGTTATGGTTGTGTACAGGTGAGTCCCCAGGGCTGAAGTGATACCAGCCCCATGATCTCTGTGGAGGGATGAATGAGGGCTTGTCTGCGAGTCGGGTCAGGTGTAGGATTTCATTTAGAGTTAGGGTTAGTGTTACAGTTAGGGTTAGGTTTAAGGTTAGGGTTAGTGTTAGGACTAGATCCCAAGAGGCTCCAGGTGCAATCTTCCAGCAGTGCAGTGTTCTCCACAGAGGGCTAAGTTGAGGACGCTTGGAAAAGTGCCAGTCAGGTTTAGTCTTTGGGTTCAAGAGCCTGCATCCTCTGAGGGTCAGGATACTGATGGCCCTCATGGCATCCCTTGCTCTGCTCCATCCGGGCATTGTAAATAGCATGATGAGGTTCCCCTTTCCATGCTGATTAAGCCTTTATCACTTGTGAGCCCCCTGTCCCTGGTATTCTTAGACCTTGGAATTAGGTCCCCATGGGGAGAGAGTCTTAACCAGGGTTAGGGTTCCATCCCGGTGATTTGCAAGGGCAGAAGTGACACCAGTCCCGGATCTCCCTGGAGGGCTGAAATGAGGGCCCATCTGTGGGTCCAGTTCAGGTGTAAGGTAATAGAGTTAGTTTTAGGGTTAGGGTTAGGTTTAAGTTTAGGGTTAGATTCCAAGAGGCTCCAGATGCTGATCACCCAGCAGTCCAGTGTTCTCCCCAAGGGCTGAGTTAGGGTACATGGGTGAGTGCCAGTCAGGCATAGTCTTTGGGTTCATGACCAGCCTCCTTGGTGGGTCGGTTGGGCCTCAGGGTACCCCTTATGCAGCTCCATTCAGGCTTTGGAAATCGCATGGTGATATTCTATGTTCCATGCTGTTTGACCCTCCACCTCTTCTGGGCCCCATATCGGTGGTGTTCTCAGACCTAGGAATTGGGTCCCCATGGGGAGAGAGCCTTGGCTAGGATTAGTGTTCCATCCTGGGTCCTCCCAAGGGCAGAAGCAATACCAGTCCCATGATGTCCCTGAGGGATGAAATGAGGGCCCATCTGCAGGTGTGGCTCAGGTGCAGGGTTACGTTTATAGTTAGGGTTAGGTTTAAGGATAAGGTTTGGCTTAGGGTTAGATCCCAGGAGGCTCTAGGCACTGATCACCCAGCAGTACAGTGTTCTCTCCAGAGGGCTGAGTTGAGAATGCAAGGGAGAGTGTGGGTCAGGCTTAGTCTTTGGGTTAAGGGTGAGCCTCCTCAGTGTGTCAGGCAACGTTTGGACCTAAGGGCATGCCTTGTGCAGCTCCATCTGGGATTTGTCAGTGGCATGGTGATATTCCAAGTTCCATGCTGATTAAGGCTGCACTGCTTCTGGGCCCCATGACCGTGGTGTTTTCAAACCTAGGAATTGGGTCCCAATGGGAGAAGGTCTTGGCCAGGGTTAGGATTCCATCCAGGGGATTCTCCAGGGCAGAAGTGACACCAGTCCGGTGATAGCCCTGGAGGGATGAAACGAGGGCCCATCTGTGGATGTGAGTAAGGTGTAATGTTCTGTAGAGTTAGGGTTAGTGTTAGGTTTAAGGTTAGGGTTAGATCCCAGGAGGCTCCAAACGCTGATCACCCAGCCATGCAGTGTTCTCTCCTGAGGGCTGAGGTGAGGGCACACTGAACAGTGCATTTCAGGCTTACTTTTTGTTATCAAGGTTCAGCATCCTTTGTGGGCCAGGCTATGGTAGCGCCTCAGGCCACCACTTGTGTACCTCCATTTGGACTTGTAAATACTGTGATGAAATTCACCCTTCCTTGCTGATTAAGCCTGCTCCTCTTCTGGGCCCTGTGTCTGTGGTGTTTTCAGACCTAGAGATTGGGTTCCTATGGGGAGAGAGCTTTGACCAGGGTTAGGGTTCCATCCTGGTGAGTTGCCAGGGCAGAAGTGACACCAGTCCCATGAGTACTCTGGAAGACTGAAATGAGGGCCCATGTGCTGGTTTGTGTCAGGTATAGGGTTAAGTTTAGAGTTAGGGTTAGTTTTAGGGTTAGGGTTAGGTTTAAGGTTAGGGTTAGAGTTAGGGTTCAGGAGCTGATCATCCAGGAGTGCAGTCTTCTCCCCAGAGGCCTGAGTTGAGGCACATGAGTGTGTGCCAGTCAGGCTTAGTCTTTGGGTTCAATGGATAGCCTCCTTGTGGGCCAGGCTATGGTTGGGCCTCAGGACACCATTTGTGCAGCTCCATCTGGGCTTTGGAAATGGCATGGTGATGTTCCATGGTCCACACCTAGTCTCCCTGCACTGCTTTTGGGCCCCATTTCTGTGTTTTTCTGAAACCTAGGAATTGGGTCCCCATGGGGAGAGAGCCTTGGCTAGGGTTAGGGTTCTGTCCAGGGGAGTCTCCAGGGCAGAAGTGACACCAGTCCCATGATATCCCTGGAGGGCTGAAGTCAGGGCTCATGTGTGGGGGAGGGTCAGGTGTAGGGTTATGGTTAGATTTAGGGTTAGGGTTAGGGTTAGGTTTAGGGTTAGAACCCAGATGGATGACGGTGCTGAACCTCCAGTAGTAAAGTGGTCTATCTGGAGAGATGAGCTGAGGGTGCATGGGAGGGGACTTGTCAGGATTTGAGTTTGGGTTCAAAGGCCAGCCTCCTCTTTGGGCTCTGCTACACTAGGGCCATACAGCACCCTTGTGCAGCTCCACTCAGCCTTTGTTAAATGGCATGATGATATTCTAAATTTCATGCTGATTAAGCCTGCACTTATTTGGGCCCCATGACAGTGGTGTTCTCAGACCTAGGAATTGGGTGGCCATGAAGAGAGAACTTGGCTAGGGTAAGGGTTCTGTCAATCGGAGTTGTCAGGGCAGAAGCGACACCAGTCCGATGATATACCTGGAGGGCTGAAATGAGGGAGGTCACGTGTATGGTTACAGTAAGAGTTAGGGTTAGTGTAGGGTTAGGGTTAAGTTTAAGGTTAGAGTTAGAGTTAGGGTTAGATCCCAGGAGGCTCCAGGTGCTAATCACCCAGTAGTGCAGTGTTCTCCCCAGTGGGCTGAGTTGAGGGTGCATGGGAGAGTGACAGGCATATTCTTTGTGTTAAGGGCCAGCCTCAGTGGGCCAGGCAATGGTTGGGCCTCAGGGCAGCCTTGTGCAACTCTATCCAGGCTTTGTAAAGGCATGGTGATACTCCACGTTCCATGCTGAGTAAGCCTGCACCTCCTCTGTGCCCCACGTCCATGGGGTTTTCAGACCTTGGAATTGGGTATCCATAAGGAGAGAGCTTTGTCTAGGGTTAGGGTTCCATCTAAGTAAGGCACCAGGCCAGATGCAACACTAGTCTCGTGATCTCTTTGGAGGGCTGAAATGAGGGCCCATGTGTGGTTTGTGTCAGGTGTAGGGTTAAGGTTAGATTTAAGGTTAGTGCTGGGTTAGGTTTAATTTTAGGGTTAGGGTTAGAACCCAGGAGGCTCCAGGCGCTGATCATTCAGCAGTGCAGGGTTCCCCCGAGAGGACTGAATTGAGGGCACAGGGGGAAATGCAGGTCAGGCTTATTCTATGTGTTCCAGGGCCAGCCTCCACTGTGGGCCAGGCTATGGCCTGGCGCTGGGGCACCCCTAGTACAGCTCCTCCATGGTTTGGAAATGGCATGGTGATAATCTATTCCATACCGTTTAACCTTTCACATCTTCTGGGCCCAAGCCCGTTGTTTTTTCAGACCCAGGAATTGGGTTCCCATCAGCAGAGAACCTCGGGTAGGATTAGGGTTCCGTCCAGGGAAGTCACCAGGGCAGAAGCGACACCAGTCCTGCAATCTCCCCTATGGGCTGAAATCAGGGTCCATGTATGGTTGCAGATCTATTGGAGGGTTACAGTTATAGTTAGGTTAGTGTTAGGGCAAGGTTAGGTATAAGGGTAGTGTTAGGGTTGGATTCCAGGAAGCTCAAAGTGCTGATCACCCAGCACTGCAGTGTTCTCCCCAGAGGGCTGAATTGAGAGTGCATAGGAGACTGCTGGTCAGGCTTAGTCTTAGGCTTCAAGGGCCAGCCTTCCTCTGGCTCCAAGGTATGGTTGGGTCTCAGGGTATCTCTTGTGCAGCTCCATCCTGGCTTTGTAAATAGCATGATGAGGTTCCCCTTTTCTTGCTGATGAAGCCTGCACTGCTTCTGGAGCCAATGTCCGTAGTGTTCTCAGACCTTGGAATTGGGTCACCATGGGGAGACAGCCTTGGCTAGGTTCAGAGTTCTGACCAGGGAGTCGCCTGGGCAGAATCGACACCAGTTCTTTGATCTCCCTGGAGGGCTGAAATGAGGGCCCATCCATGGGTGCCAGTCAGGTGCAGGCTTATGGTCAGAGTAAGGGTTAGTGTTAAGTCTAGGGTTAGGGTTAGGGTTAGATTCCAGGAGGCTCCAGGCGCTGGTCACACAGCAGTGCAGTGTTCTCCCTGGAGGACTGAGTTGAGGACACTCTTAAAAATGTTGGGAGCCGTTTCTGAACTCATAGTTGAGAAAGAACTCCTTGTGAGGTTAAGGTAAGTTGCACGGACTCTTACCATCAGATGGCGACAGATATCCACTCCCACCCTATTGTTTTTGCTTGGGCACCAATCCCCAACAAGTCACCTTGTTGATTGGTATTAGGAGTGACTCATTCTGGCCTTGATATGCTGATTGCACTTTGTGAAGGAACCTACTGTAGAAACAACTTCTTTTGTGGTTATAGGAGCAACATTGTGTTCCTGAAAGACCTGTTTTTCTTAAACCTCTCATTAAGTGATAAACAGGCTATTGACCCCTACTCACAAAGAGCTAACTTTTGCCTTTACTATGCTAATGCCACTTCTGGGCTGTTCACCATACCTTTTGCATATCAATGTTCTGGAGACTCTTTACTGATCAAAGGATTTACCACCAGAATGCCACTTCTGGGCTGTTCCCCATATACCTATGCATATCAGTGTTCTGGAAAGTTTTTACTGATGAAAGGATTTATCATCAGAATGCCACTTCTGTGCCGTCCCCCAAACACTAAATCATAAAATAAAGTTGAGTCTCTGACAGTGGGGAGAGGCCTGGCTGGTGACCAAACTGAATCTCACGCCTCTCTTAACCCTCCCTCAACGACACCATCCATCCTTCAGGGACCCCTGGACATGGCTTGAGCTGGACTCTGGCAGGAAAGTACCATTCAGGCTTATTCTTTGGGTTCAAGGGCTGTCCTCCTCTGTGGGCCAGGCAATGTTTGGGCCTCAGGGCACCCCTTGTGCAGCTCCATCTGGGCTTTGTAAATGGCTTGGTGATGTTCCACGTTTCGTGCTGATTAAGCCTACACCGCTTCATGGCCCCATGTCTCTTGTTCTCAGACCTAGGAATTGGGTGCCCACGGGGGGAAAACTTTGGCTAGGGTTATGGTTCCATTCAGTTAAGTCACCAGGCAGATTTGTCACCAGTACCGTGATTTCCCTGAAGGGCTGAAATGAGGGCCAATGCACGGCTGCAGGTCAGCTGTTGGGTTACGGTTATAGTTTCGTTTTTGAGTTAGTGTTAGGGCTAGTTCCCAGGAGGTTCCAGGTGCCGAGCGCCCAGCAATGCAGTGTTCTCCCCGGCGGGCTGACTTGAGGGGCCTTGGGAGGGTGCTGGTCAGGCTTAGTCTTTGGCTTCCAGGGCCTGCCACCTCTGTGGGTCAGGCCTTGGTTGGGCCTCAAGATACCCACTGTCCAGCTCTATCCGGATTTGTAAATGGCATGGTTTATGTTCCATGCTGATTAAGCCTGCACCACTTCTGCACCCCATGTCCGTGGTGTCCTCAGCCTAGGAATTGGGGCACCATGGGAAGAGAGCCCATTATGTTTTTTGTGGTCATTATGTTACTTGCCTCTGAATGTAATGGCTTTATGAATAAGAGGTCATAGAGTGTCCAGGCCTGGCACTTTAGAGGGTGACTTTGGAGTGTGTTCGGTGCACTGTTTTGTGTTCTGGCTGCACCATCCTTCAGGCCAGTTGTCTGCAGAGGCTGTCCTTGCTTGATATGTGCAATGTAGGGTCCTTGGCCAGAATGTGGTGAGTTTTAACTAGGTGTGCTCTGATTTGATTCAAGTCTCTCTGATAAGTGAGACTTGAAACAACTGCTACTAGAATTGAATCCCTGCAGAACTGTCTGGTCAAGAGAGGTGGTGTGGTCAGGGGCTTCTGCTGGTCTTTTGGGGGAAGGGGCCAGCTCCATTGGGACTGAGGCAAACTTGGCCTAGAGGAGCAGTCTCCTCAGAGCACAGAGGGGTGGGGGCTTGGTATAAGCAGATTAGGCAGCCAATGTGGGTATTGCATTGTTTCTAGGAGGTGGCTCTGTGTTTATGTTGGGGGGCAGAGGAGGGAAAAGTCACCACCCAGCTACTTCGTTCCTAGAGAGGCATCTTTGTGAACCTGTCTCTGAGGGATGCTTTCCAACAGGTGCACAATCTCCCCACTGTGTGCACCAGGTGTTGTACAGACCACTGTTTCCATGTCATCTCTCCCCATGTTGTTTGCCTGCCTTCTCTCCAGGAGTAGGGCAGTGCCCTCAGGGCTGTATCCCAGCCGAGCCTGTTTACCTTTAAAACTCCACATTCTTGGGGAGTCTAGGTGGCTTGATTAAGTGTCTGACTCTTGATCCTGGCTCAGATCATGATATCATGATTATGGGATTTTCTGTCTCCCTCTTTCCCTTCCCCTCCCATGCATGTGCTCTCTTTCTCTGTGTCTCTCTCAAAATAAATAAACGTTAAAAAATTGAAAAACTAAAAAAAATTGTAATTTATTGGCAAGGAGTACATCATTTAGGCAAATTTGCCTCCCTAAGGGGAAAAGAAGGGCACTTACTAGGAAATTCTATGTTATCTGGTTTAAGGCTACATTCCTGCAGGAAAGAAACTAGGTTTGGTGACGTGGTGTCTTAATGTTAAGTATCCATCAGGATTTTCCTTAACATTCAAACCCAAATTTTTATACATCCATTTTTTTAATTAAAAATATATCCCTAAATAGCATTCTAGCCATCTACTGCCGGCCTGATTTTCCGATTCTGTGAAACTACGACCATCTGCTAATCATAGATGAAGATCAGCTCTATGGCTTTAAGATCTTTGTGGGTCTAAGTTACTTTGATCTAAGTTACTAAGATTTTTATGAGCCACAGTTACTGCTGGCCTTTTGAAGTCTTTGGCCCAGAGCCCCCCCCCCCTCCCCCCCCGCCCCAGCCAGGCTGCTGAGCCATCACTTAGGCACAGAAGCACCCTTTCCAAGTCTCCTCTTACTAAAGCGTTGCCTCTCCCTCTTGTACTTCGGGTCTTAGCCTTTGGCAGGTCACATGCTGTGATGAACATCCCCTCATGCATACCTGTCAAAGTGGCCCAAATAAAGCTGGTTGCCTGTGACTGACACTTCACGGTCACATCATTTTCCTTCTGAACTCACTATCATTCTTCAGGTCTTTGAATATCTCTTTGATTTGGAAATATTTGATTCTATTGTATTCCTGCTAAAAATATGCATGAAAATATTAAAGCAAGGATTCTTTAGAATAAGGGAGCCAGTCATAATGATTCATCTGGCCATTTGTACATTTTTCAGAAAATATTCAGGCATGATGTGAAGTATATCCTATAAACTCTGAGTGCGGTTTATTATCTAGGATAACCACCTTTATAGAAAGCCATTTGATGACATGCTCATTCAAGATCAGAAAAACGATTTACATACCACATATTACAGTGTTATATACATATGTTATTATCTTGAAGTAGGTAAAATGTTTCTATGAATTGTATGTCATGTGCATTCAGTTTTCCATAACATGAATGCTATTATTTCAATTAAGCGATAGGAAGAACAATAAGAATAGGTAAATGTCAATCAGTAGTAACTAATACTAGGACTTATTATATAATATTATGTGTTGAAGAAATAAACTATGATTACTAATAATCTTTTCATTCATAATGGGTTTCTAGTTACCAAGAAAATTGGGAAGATAGTACCGAGTCTCCACATACATCAGACTTTTTTCTGACTATTGCAGTCATATCAGTTGGTACATTATCACAATCCATATCCAGAAGAGACATAGTATTATTAACTAAAGTTTATATTTTTGCTCAGATTTCTTAGGTTTCAACCTCTTCTGTTCCAGACTCATCCCAGCTGGCACATTACATTCAGTCTTCCTGTCTCCTTAGGCTCCACTTGGCCATGACGATTTTTAGATTTTCTGTATTTTTCATGATCTGAAAGTTTTGAGGGTACTTTTGTAGAATGTATTTTGTAGAATGATCTTTGGGTGGGATATGTCTAATGTTTGTTTCAAATGATTAGGCCATCATTAATTACTGTGTTTTGGAGAGAAGATCTAGAGGCATAATGCCATCCATACTTATCACTTCACATGAAGGATGTTTAGTCTGAAGATTGGGGTCTTTTGTGGTTCCATACAAATTTTAAGATTGTTCTAGTTCTGTGAAAAATGCTGTTGGTATTTTGATGGGGATTGCATTAATTGTGTCAACTGCTTTGGGAAGTATAGACATTATCACAATATTTGTACTTCCAAGCCATGAGCATGGATTGTCCTTCCATTTCTTTGTGTCCTCTTGAATTTCTTTCACCAGTGGTTAATAGTTTTCAGAGTATAGGTCGCTCACCACTTTGGTTAGATTTATTCACAGGTACCTTCTTATTTGGTGTGCCATTGTAAATGTGACTGTTTTCTTAATTTTTCTTTCTACTGCTTCATTACTGTTGTCTAGAAATGCAACAGATTTCTGTACAATGATTTTGTATCCTGTGACGTTGCTGAATTCATTTATCAGTTCTAGAAGTTATTGGGTGGACTCTTTAGGATTTTCTATATACAGTGTCATGTAATCTGCAAAGTGTGAAAGTTTTACTTTTTCCTGATTTGGATTCCTTTTATTTATTTATTTATTTTTGTTGGATTGCTGTGGCTTGGACATCCAGCACTATGTTTAATAAAAGGGGTGAGAGAAAACATCTTTGTCTTCTTCCTGACTTTAGAGGAAAGCTCTCAGAGTTTCCCCATTAAGAATGATGTTAACTGTGTTGTTTTCATAGATAACCTTTATTATGTTGATGTATGTGCACTCTAAACCTACTTTATTGGGAGTTTTAATCATGAATGGATGTTGTACTTTGTCAAATGCTTTTACCTGCATGTAGTGAAATGATTGTATGGTTCTTTTTTTTTTTTTTCAGGTTTATTCATTCTTGAGAGACAGAGACAGAACATGACAGGGGTAGGGGCAGAGAGAGAGGGAGACACAGAATTTGAAGCAAGCTCCAGGCTCTGAGCTGTAAGCAGATAGCCCAACAGAGGGCTTGAACTCATGAACTATATGGTCATGACTTGAACCAATGTCAGATGCTTCAAGGAATGAGCCACCCAGGAGCCCTGATCATATGGTTCTTATCCTTTCTCCCAGGGATGTAATGTTTCACATTGATTGATTTGCGAATATTGAACTACCCTTGTAGCTTGGGAATAAATCCCACGTGATTGTGGTGAATGATTTCTTAAGTAATTTTTTAATTTGGTTGGTAGTATTGTATTGAAAATTTTTGCATCCATGTTCATCAGGGATATTGGCCTGGAGTTCTCTCTTTTAGTGGACCCTATCTGGTTCTGGTATCAGAGCAATGCTAGCCTCATAGAATCAATTTGGATGTTTTCCATCCTTTTTTATATTTTTAAATAGCTTAAGAAGATTAGGTATTAACTCTTTCTTAACTGTTTGGCAGAATTTACCTGTGAAGCCATTTGGTCCTAGAATTTTGATTGTTGGGAGTTTTTTGATTACTGACTCAATTTCTTTGGTGGCTATTTTCTGTTCATGTTTTCTATTTCTGTTTCAGTTTATGTACTTTGTATGTTTCTAGGAATTTATCCTTTTCTTCTAAATTGTCCAAATGGTTGACTTACAAGTTTTCATAATATTATCTTATGATTGTTTGTATTTCTGTGGTGTTTGTTGTGATTTCTCCTCCTTCATTTGTGATTTTATTTCAGTCCTTTTCTTTCCTTCTGGAGAAGTCTAGCTAGAGGTCTATCAATGTTACTTACTTCTTTTCACAATGAACCAGCTACTTGGTCTAACTGATCTTTTCTATTGTTTGTTTAGTTTCTCTGTCATTTATTTTGGCCCTATACTTTATTTAATTTCCTTCCTTCTGCAGCTTTAGGTTTTGTTTGTTGATCTTTTCCTACCTCCTTTAGGTGTAAGGTTCAGTTCTTTTTTTTTTTTTATATATAGTTTATTGTCAAGTTGTTTTACATATAACACCCAGTGCCCATCCCCACAAGTGCCCTCCTCCATGCTCATCTCCCCCCTTCCCCTCTCCCCCACCTCCCTCAGCCCTCGGTTTGTTCTCAGCATTCCCGAGTCTCCCATGGTTTGCCTCCCTCCCTCTCCCCAACTACTTTTCCCCTTCTTATCCCACTTCGTCCTCTGTTAACTTCCTCCAAATCCACCTATATGTGCAAACATATGGTATTTGTCCCTCTCTGCCTGACTTATTTTGCTCAGCATAACACCCTCAAGGTCCATCCATGTTNAGAAGTTTTTCCCTTCTTGGTGTAGGCCTGTATTGCTCTGACTTTTCCTCTTAGAACCACTTTCCTACATTCCAAATGTTTTTGGACCATTGCTTTTTCATTTTCATTGGTTTCCATGTATTTTTAAAATTTCCTCTTTGATTTCCTCGTTGACCCATTCATTGTTTCGTAGTGTGTTATTTAACCTCCCAGTGGTCTTTCCAGATTTTTTCTTGTGGTTGACTTCTAGTTTCATAGAAGTGGTCTGGAAATATTCATGGTGTGATTTCAGTCTACTTGAATTTGTTATGGTTTGTTCTGGCTAATACGTGATCTATTTTGGACAACTTTCCTCGTGCACTGGAAAGAATGTATATTCTCCTGTGTTACACTGGAATGTCCTGAACATATCTATCAAATCTATCTGTTCCAACTCTGTCATTCAAAGACATAATTTCCTTGTTGATATTCTGTTTAGATGATGTGTCCATTGATGTAAATGGGGTGTGAAAGTCTTATTACCCATTAGTTCCTTTATGTTGTTAACTTTTATGTATTAACTTTTTGGTATATGGGGTTCATTTCTATTTACAGTTGTTATATCTTCTTTTTAGATTGTACCCTTTAGTGTTATATAGTGTCGTCCTTTGTCTCTTGTTACATTCTTTGTTTTAAAGTCTATTTTCTCTGATACAGGCATTGCTACCCCAGCTTTCTTTTGACATTCATTTGTGTGATGCTTCTCCATCCCCTCACTTTCATTCTGTAGGTGTCTTAAGATCTAAAATGGGTCACTTGTAGGCAGCATGTCAGTCTGTTTTGTTTTTTCATCCATGTTTACAACCTATATCTTTTAATCAGAGCATTCATTCCATTTACCTTCAAAGTAATTACTGATGTGTATGTATGTATTGTCATTTTATTACCTGTTTTGTTGTGGCATGTTTTGCTGATTTTCTTTAGTGATATATTTTTATTTCTGTCTCCTTATTCTTTGCATATTTGTGAGTGATTCTTGATATATGGTTGCCATTAGGTTTTTATATGATTTCTTTGCATTTAGAAGTTTGTATTAAGTTGATGGCCATTTACTTTTAAGCCCATTATTTTCTCCTTCCTATGTTTTGGTACATGTTATTATATTTTATATCCATTTTTGTGAGTTCCTTGGCTGATTTTTTATAGAAATATTCATTTTCACTGGATGTGTGTTTTCTACCTCTCTATTGGCACTTTTGGTCTCTCTTTTCCACTCAAAGAGTCCCTCTTAATATTTCTTGCTGGACTGATTCAGTGGTACAAACTCCTTTAGATTTTGTTTGGGAAACTCTATGTCTCCTTCTATTCTGAATGTAGCTTTGCTGGATAGAGTATTCTTGGCTGCTGATTTTTCTATTCAGCACTTTGCCTTGCCAAGATTCTTTTGACAAATCTGTAGTTGTCCTTTGATGGCTGGTGGCTCTGCACCAGGGCATCCAGGGGCTCGAGGCTATGCACAGAGTGCATGAGTGGCTGGGGGCATGTGGCTGGGTGAGACATAGGAGGGTGGCAAGGCGTGCACAGCTAGGTGTGGTGCAGATGAGCACAACGTGCTATGGAGGCTTTGCATGCAGCAGGCTGGACAGGGTGCCCATGTGGTTATAACAAAGTTTGCCCTGAGCCCAGTGCTGAGGCCAGCAGGCTTGGAGTGGGTGAGCCCCCCAGAGAACTCTTGGAACTGGCACACTGCTAGTGGATTAGGTAGCAAGGGTCGGTGCAGCTCAACCCCCTAATACGTGCTCCTGTGCTTATTCTGGGGGTGGTGGGGGAGAAGAATGGTGACTGTGAGCTCCCTCGTTGTTGGAGAAGTCACCCAACCACTCAGAAATCAGCATGAACGTATCTGTCTCCTGTTGCCTCCAGCATTGTGTAAACTGCCATTGTTTACATTGCCTCTCCACACTGGCAGGGACCTGGCTATATCACTCACCCTCCTGGATCACCCAGTGCGGAGTTAGCTGACCTCCAAACTCAAGGAATTCAACCCCTTTGGTTTTTAAAGTCAGATGTTATGGGGATTAGTCTTCCCTGTGTGAGCTCCATGGGGCCAGGGCTCACTTTCTCTGCCCTCTATGTAGCAGCCACCCTCCGCCTTTCTGACTTTCTTAACTTTTCAGGTGCAGCTTCTCTCTGTTGAGTTGTGATGTGTTCTGCCAGTCTTTGGATCGCTCTCTGGTTTATGGACTTAGATGTGGATGTTATGGAGTTGAGAACATGGGACAGAGTGAGCTCAGGGTCCTCCTACTCTGCTATTATTACTTTTTTAAATGTCTTAATTTTTTGGATTTTTGAGACCTGTTCAGACAGACTCCTATCACCCATGTTCTTCAAGATTAGAAAGGAATTTTCCCACATTTTCTTCTAGTATTTCATGTTTTGAAACTGTCTTTAATGAGGTATAATTTACATATAACAAATAGCCTCAAATTAAAGGGTATAATTTGATGATATTTGGTCTCATGGGTGTAGTGCCATGAAGTCATACAGTTTCTCTCTAAACCTTAAATCATGATCCCTTTTGTCTAACATTAATGTTTCTTTTGAGGTAAGGACTTTTTTTTTTTTTTTTTTTTAACATTTTCAGATATTGCCCAGGTGTCTGAATGCCTGCATTGGGGCACCTCATTTTCTGATAGTCTATATTCCTGTGAGTATTGCATTTGGTCTACCTTTGGACTTTATCCTCTATTGTATCACTGTTCACATAATTTTGTTGCACTACTTTAACGATGAGGGCTTCGTAACTGGATTGATTATCATTAAATGGCATGGGCTGCAGTTCCTATTATGACAGAAAGCACAGGCTTCCTGTGTTAGGTATTCAAGAGCAAGGCAGATACCCTGGGCACCTGAGCTGAGAATGTCACTCTGTCTTTATTGCCAGCCCTCTCCCCACCCTTGGAGACAAGAATCCCCTTTTGTTCACACAGAAATGTAGGTGAAGTCAGTAGAGAAAGGTCCCTTCTCTTCTCTTCCCTTTGTCTCTCAAACTCCCTGTCGCTACCTTCTGCCTGTCCCTTTCTGTGACTCAATCCCCCAGGCCCACTACTCCACTCCAACCTTGATCAGGTTGTCCTCCAGCTGCTGGCCTGTGCCCTGGCCATCCCTCAGTGAGGAATCTGGAGGGGGATTATGGAGTTCACAAGACTGATCAAGAAATCTCAGAGCCCTCAGAGCTCTCCTGCACATGGTACTGTGTGGGGAGAGCTGGCATCCTGGGTGAGGGTCTGACTCCATGTGTGGCCTCCTCACTCATCTCCCTGTCACTGCTGGTCCCTCATCCTTACCCACCATTAGAAGTCAGCCATATGCTAGGGACAGACACTTGTCTATCTGACCACAAGGTACCAGGGGGTCAGTGAATATGTTTACAAGAAATGAGTACAAACACCCCATAAATCTAGATATAGGAAATTCCCACCACCTTGTAAAACTCCCTCAGACTCC
Organism: Crocuta crocuta; assembly: GCF_008692635.1. Taxonomy (NCBI): domain Eukaryota; kingdom Metazoa; phylum Chordata; class Mammalia; order Carnivora; family Hyaenidae; genus Crocuta; species Crocuta crocuta. Next base: position 11,707,808 of record NW_027551559.1, read on the forward strand.
CCTGCACAAAGGGTGATCTTGCTACTATCCTCCATCACCACCCTTTCTGCTTGTTTGTTCCCTGTGTGTACAGGAACCACACTGTGTGCAGTGATGGGGAGTGAGGAGACTAGGTCCTCCTAGAAACAGATGCTGACACAGAGACAGAGCAGTGAAGGGTGTATTAGGGGACATAGGAAGGACAAAGTGGAGGGGACAGGATGGGCAGGGAAAGCATTCAGGCAGATCTGACACCTTTTTTAAATATATAATCACCATAGTCTGTCACCTTGCACAGTCCTCTTCAAATTTCAAAATCAGTGAGATTTACGTTTATTGAGATATTGGTTTATTTCCCTGTGATCTTATGTTTTCCTACATGCACTCTGTCTTCTGTACTTTGTCTGTGGCCCAGATGAACACTTTTGTGTGTGGCTACATGTAATGAGGAAAATAATCGTCTTCAGCTCTCAGATGTAGATCTCTGAATATACACATTCTCATAATTATCTTTTCTTTCTTTGTCTGGTAGGGCTAGAATTTTAATGAGGGTCTTTGTCTTATCGTTTAAAACAGCAATTCCCAATCCCTGGGCTGAGGTGTTAACAGTCTTCATTTAATGAATTTCCATGAACATCTTTTTTTGATGATCACTATGTGAAGACATCTTAATTGAAACAGTGAGAAGGGTGAGTGGACACTTCCCGGACATTTTGCAGATGCTTTATGTATTTAATGTCTTCTTTTCATATAATGTTTTTAGAAACAAATATTACCCCTATTTCACAGAAGACACCGCTGAGGCTCTGAGTAGGTCCCATTGAGAAGTGGTGTTAGGACTGAGACAGCAGGAACACAAGCAAAGCCTCGGGATATTGTGAGAGAAGTTTGAGGAGATGGAAAGCTGTAGTCAGGGTGATGACAGGGGTCCAGCAGGGGTGGCTCCTGGCCAACCCTGAATTATAGGTTGACCTAGGCTAAAGGCCAATGCAGGCACTCAGCTGATCTAGATCCTGTCTCACTGAGGGATATGAACTTGGGCAGACAGGCATTTCCCGTATCTCGAGGGCATTTTTTCCCCACAAATATCCAGAACCTTCAGAAAACCCAGGGAGACAACAATCTTTTTAGATGATTACTTAGGTACACTTTAGCAACACTGACATTTCAGAGGTGAACACTGCATTGTGCACTGAGAGTGATCCCACATAGCAGCTCTATGTGGACCTCATACTCCCTGCTCAGGCTGTGCCCACAAATGACCTCCAACTGCATTTCACTGACCCCAACCCCCTTCCCTCTGCACCTCCTCAAACTCTGCTTACTGTCCACAACGTCCCTTCTATTCCTGAGTGATTCAAGTTTCCCCAATTCCTTCACTGGTGCTTCCATTATGGTGATCACAAGGTCTGTGTCATTTAATGCATGTATCCTTCATGTCACACAGGACACCTGAGGCACCAAAAGTTAGGGGTGCACCACATCCTTTATAGAACCCAAAATACTGTGTCTCCAAAATACCCACCAGTACTGCTGATACGTCTGCTTTTGTGTAAAATTTCCTCTTTAATTTTGAGCAGAGAAACCTATAGCTCACCTTAATACAGGGAAATGACACCGCCCCTTGTATGTACGTCCTGAGAAACTTAAGGTATGTTCAGTGTCCTCAGGCAGGTTGTCACTTGAAGTGCCAAGACTCACAACCGTCTCTACATCATTCCCACCCAGTCTTTCACAAAGAAGGCGAATATGCTTTACCACTCATCCAGTTCAGGTCATCTTAACAAATAGAGTAGATGGAGGAGGAGGAAGAGGGGCCCATAGCACATGATTGGCAATGAAGACTGATCCACAGGGGTAGGGCCTGCAAGGACAGGACCAGGACCTCTTGCATACTTAGTGGCCTGCGGAACAGAAATGAATGCTGTGGTCAGAGGACAGAACAAAGGACTGACACCTGCAAAAAGGCAGAAACCCAAAGAAGCAGTGCCCATCTCCTGCCAGCTTCCCCACCACCAGGTTCCAAGAGGACAGCATCAGCACCAAAATCTCTACCCATACTTTGGGCTCCACTTACAGCTTTGGGGTGGCAAATGGATATTATTGGGATAAACTAGTGTCCCCACATATCTGGAAATGTAGAACAGCAAGGGTTCTTTTCCTAGAAGATTTATGGACTTAATACCAAATTAACAAAGGAGCATATTCCTGATAGGAAGGCATCTAAGTCCAGGATCACCCTCCTCCTCTCCTCCCCCTTCCCCACAGAGGCTGCTTACTTGTATATGAAGAAGTACAGAATGAGAAGCAATGGAAATCCCAGTCTCCACACATGGAATCATAGCCCTCGTGGCTCAAAGCTCTGCCTCTAAGACCCCACCTCTGCCTGATGTGCTTCTTTCCCAACAATGGGGTCTTCTCCTCTCTGGAAGTGCTATCAATGGGCACAGAGACATATGGGGCAATGGGGATCCTTAGGTCCAGCAGAGGACCAGTTAAAGCGTGCTCTTAGAGAAACAGGTAACCTATACATGTTAGTTGGATTCAGTTAATTGATTTTAATGCAGAGGTACTTCTCGGCTTAAGTACAGTACAATTGACAGGGTAATTGTGTCCTCTGGAAAAAAGAGCTAACATTCTAAATAACAAAATTAACACAAATGCACTTCGATTTCTGGTGTAAATTTCTGAGTTTTAGTTGTACCCAGGACAAAGGACACAACAGAACCTGATCAAGTGAACACAAGAAAAGGACACAGTGGAGACTTGCCACACAGGTAATTTTGGATTTTTTTTTTCTCTTCACAACTTAAGTTTCGGTGCATGTTTTCTACAACAAATATGTCACCTCTTGGAGTTCAGGTATTTATACCCAGGGCACACCTGAAGGGACTCTAGACAGCACGTTTACCAAAAAAAGATTGAATGTTGATGGGTATGAAATTTACTTTGTCTAAGACCACTCTAAATGACACATACAAAAATATAAGTTGGAGTGAAGGCAGTTCGCATTTTCAAGTTGTAAGGAGATCCACAGATTTTTCTGAACACATTAAAACTTTTGACAGAAACAGGAAAGGAAGAAACAGCAAGAGCAATGATTCGACATGAAGGAGGTCCAGAAAGAATAAGGCAAGCCAGGAGACTTCCAAGTGGAGTGTGGTATCATCCTCCTTGATTCATTCTAGGAACACAGTGGGAAGACCCTCTGTGGTCTCACCCCTAAGCACAGTTAGTTTCTAAACTTACTACAAAGAGATGCCAGGTAGAAAACAAGGAAGCCTGTAGACTCGGGGGTAAAGGTTGTGTGCATTTGGAAAACAAAAACAAAAACCCAGCAGATATATCATATGACACACAAACCAGAGACAATGGCAGGAGAGTGTGCTGTACAGAAACATGTGGGTGTCCAGAAAGACTTACAACTGAAAATGGCTGCAGCATTTACCTTGTGCTTCTCAGCAGTTTCGGTAGTCAGTATTTGTGGCACTCTCAGGAGTGACACCTGCTTCTGGATCTGCTAAAGGTCCTAGAAGGGATGGAGATTTATTCTAATTTGAGTAGACTGTTTGGAGATTAAAAAACCCTCCCCTCATTCCTCAGACAACTTAACCTCTTTGCCCTAGTCAGATATCAAGTCACATGCAGAGGGTATCCCACATGCCTTGGTGGTCCCTAGGCAGAGCTTGAAGAACCATTCCTTATAATGATGAAGACTCCTAAAAGCCCTGATTCACATGCATTAACACATCTCATCAAACAACTATGGATGGCTGGGGGCATGACTAGATGGATATACATTAGGCTGTGCCTCATGCCTCACAGGGCTCAGCACGTGGACGATGTACAGGACATTTCCGCTGAACCACTATGTCTGCTTTCCTGCACACAGCCCTATTTCTTCTCCACAAGAGACACCTGTACAAACACATGACAGAAATGATATGTCAATCATGAAAAACCTGAGGAATGTGGAAATGGCAGCAGACACATTTCCTTTGCATAGCAATGGTCTGTGGTACCACCACTACACTCTGGCCAACCCAAACCCAACACCAACAAAAATAAGATGAGGATGCTTTGGAAATCAATTCCTACTGCTCTTACCAACATCTTACCAAGTGTTGCAGGTGGGGCATGCATGGAACATGGAAGACAAATCTTCCAGTTAGTGGAGGAGGTCCCCATAGATCCACACTGCCCTGCAGAAGTGACAACTATGTGCATCTGCCAGATAATACCAACACCAAAAGCAGCTGAAACCAAGAGAAAAATGTGTCAGCACCTGCCACCTTCCCTGCCACCAGGATCCAAGAGAGTAGCACCAGTACCTGAAAACTCGGTCCTTGCCACTGGGTACCACCTACAGCTTGGGGTAGTAGATCAAAGAGGTGAAACTACTGTCACCACACATCACTGCCCACGTCTGCGAAAGTCAAATGGCAAGGGTCCTGACCTAGAGGTAATCACAGACTAATGAAGTAGCATTCTCCAGACAGGTAGACATCCATGTCCAGGTTCACCCTGCATCCCTCCTTGACGGTGACTCCAGATGCTCTGTGTTTGGTATATTAAAAACACGCAAAAAGATGAGTGCGACTGCTAGGAATTTACCCAAGGGATACAGAAATGCTGATGCATAGGAGCACATGTACCCCAATGTTCATAGCAGCACTCTCCACAATAGCTAAAACATGGAAAGAGCCTAAGTGTCCATCAACAGATGAATGGATCAAGAAGATGTGGTTTATCTATACCATGGAATACTACATGGCAATGAGAAACAATGAAATCTGGCCATGTGTAGCAACATGGATGGACCTTGAGGGTGTTATGCTGAGCGAAATAAGTCAGGCAGAGAAGGACAAATATCATATGTTTGCATGTATAGGAGGATTAGGAGGAACTTGACGGAGGAACAAGGGGGAGAAGAAGGGGGGAAATGGTGGGGGAAAGGGAGAGAGGCAAACCATGAGAGACTCTTGAATGCTGACAAAAACTGAGGACTGATGGATGTGGGGGGGAGGGGGGGATGGGCATGGAGGAGGACACTTGTGGGGATGAGCACTGAGTGTTATGTGGAAACTAATTTGACAATAAACTATTTGTAAAAAAAAAAAAAAAAAGATGAGTGCGAACAAATGACTCCTATTCTGCTCCTGGAATCACAGCCACTCCTGGGGAAAAGGTTTGCAATCAGCCCCTCACTTTGACTCCTCTGCTCCTCTCCCTGAGAAAGGAGTCTTCCCTCTTGAGGTGCTGCCAAAGGCCTTGGAGACCTCTGGGGAGTGGAGGATGCCTGGAATCTTCTTGCAGGAGAAAGCTGTGAGGAATAAGTTACTTGTGAATGTCTACAAAGCTCAGGTGTGTTCATCTTAATTCATGGGGAATTCTGATTTTAAGCATACTACAGGACAAATTATGTCCAACAGAAAAAAGAGGTAGAAATTCACATAATAGGTTTAATGCAAATGTTTTGCTTTCTGGTATAAAACTCCTGGGATGTGTCATGGGACTGTATCAGCTCTAACAGTGACTGGGGACACAACCAGAAACAGCTCCTATAAACACAATGGAAGGACACAGTGTCCAAACTATTTTTACCTAAGGTATAGCTAGAAGGATTCCAGACAACTCAGTTACCAACCAAGACAGGAAGGTGAGGAGTGATGACATTGACTTTATCTGACTACTCTAAATTGCACAGGGCACAAAATATAAAGTTGGAATAATGATGTCATTCTGCATTTTTGAATTTTAACCAATATGGCAGACTGTCTAACGGTAATCTCCTAGCCAGAATCAAGAAAGGAAGACACAGCAGCTACACTGTTCCCACAGAGTTGAGGTCTGGAAGGGGTCACCCATCCCAGGAGAATTGTTTGGAATGTGGGGTCATCCTCTTCTCGTTATTTCTAGAAACACATGGAAAAGCCTTAAGGTACTCAGCCTCTAAGCACTTTGGGCTTCTAAACTTACCACAAAAAGATGACAGGCTGAAAACAGAGAAGTCTGTGGCCTCCTAGGGTAAGCGTGTACACTTGGAAAACAAATAACAGGCAGACATATCACACAACACACAACAGGAGACAAGGCCAGGAGAGCGTGCTGTACAGAAAGATGAGTGTTTCCCAAAAGAGTTACAACTGAGCATGGCCACAGCATTCACCTTGTCCTTGTCTGCATTCTTCGTACAATCAGAGCTGCTGTACTCACAGAGGTCGCACCAGTTTCTGGATCTGCTAAAGGCCCTAGAAGGAATAGAGGTTTATTCTGATTTTAGTGGACTGTGCAAAATTAAAACAAACCCTCATCTCATTCTTCACAGACCTTCAACTTTTCCCTATACTCAGGTCCCTGACCAGAGGCAGAGGGTATCCCACATGCCTCAGGTGACCCCCACGGATAAGGGGGAGAATCATCCCCTCACCTTAATGCGGACCCCATGGTGCCCTGGTTCATGTTTTTCATAATGAATCAAATAAATGTGGACAGTTGGGCTCAACTAGCAATTTAGAATTCATCAGTAAAACAGAGGTTTTTTAGTTTACATCATGGGAAATCACCATTTCATTACATATTAAGAATAAACAGGGGCGCTTGGGTGGCTCAGTCAGTTGAGTGTCCGACTTCAGCTTGGGTCATGATCTCGCGGTTGGTGGGTTCGAGCCCCGCGTCGGGCTCTGTGCTGACAGCTAGCTCAGAGCCTGGAGACTGCTTCTGATTCTGTGTCTCCCTCTCTCTCTGACCCTCCCCTGCTCACGCTGTCTCTCTCAAAAATAAATAAATAAATACATAAATAAAGCATTAAAAAAAAAGAATAAATATGAGGACACTTGTGTGGCTCAGTCGGTTAAGCATCCAACTCTTGATTTTGGCTCAGGTCATGATCTGATGGCTTGTGAGTTCGAGCCCAGCATTGGGCTCCTCACTGACAGTGTGGAGCCTAGTTGGGATTCTCTCTCCCCACCTCTCTCTCCATTCTCTCTCAAAATAAATAAACTTAAAAAAAAAAAGAATAAAACAGAATACTGACTTGGTGTATATCAATGAATCCTGAAGATGGGTATGTTTCCTCAGGCTCCAGGTAGAGTGTTCAGCTCTTCTGCTTATCTGTACACTCACTGCCTTCCACATATGAACAGTTATTGTACAACTATTTCTGAATAGAAATGTATTTAGACTAATATTACAGTAATTAGAAAAGGAAAACTATGGGGATTTAGCAGTGAAGCTGCAGAGTTGCACTGATAATATCAGAGGACTAAGCTATATGGAACTTGAATTTATGAAGGGAGGGTTTCGGTTCACAAGAAAATAAAACAAAAATAAAGAATGTTAAAAATAGTAAATGACCTCCTCAAATAAACTAAAATAAAGTCTTCACATTGAGTCAAGGTGGGAAGGAAGATGAGGCCCATGTCCTGTCATCCCCTCCAGGCGCATCTCTTCAGGCAGGGGGAGGCTGGAGGAGGTGGGAGGGTCTGCAGTCAGTGGAGGGGCATGAGCTCCACCAGTCACAGGGACAGGTGCTCCGCTGCCTGGAGCAGCAGAGGAGCACACCCTCCTGTCACCCCTTCAGATCACCTGCTGTCCCTAGTGCTTGTGGTTCTTTCCAGGCCACACGATTATCACCCACAGGAACAGGGTGTGCAGCAGAAATGAGGCTGCTGCTTGTCACCAGGTGCTCCTTACTTCTCCATGGAGGTTCTGCATCTCTGGTCTTCCAGGCACTGGTTTCTGCCTCGTGTGTCTATATTTTGGATACAGAAAAAGAATGGACTTCTATAATAGTTGCAACACCACGTACAACAGCACAGGCGTCATCCCTCAAAACATCCATAAAAACGCAAGTCAGACTACCACACCTGTATTTCAAGTAGGCTACCTCCCTTCTCAAGATCCAAGTCTTGATCTGGGGGAGAAAAACACATCCACCTTCAGTCATGCCACACTGTGCACCAAAGAAAGAGAAGGAAACAGGAAAACACCCAGTTGTCCTGAGCATTCTTCTCACAAACTGCGATCTGAGAAAGCCAACAATGAAAAGTCCATGTTCAGGGATTCTAAGGGTCATTACTCTCACCCGCATGAGGTGCTAAGGGTTAAGTATGTCAGGCAGAACTAAGGTTACCTGGTGTCTGAAGGGGAGCTCTGCCTGCTGCAGCTGTTCTCATGTTTGTTCAATTTGTTGCCTGTGAGTTACAACTGCTCTCATCAGATAAGGCTCAATATAGGGTATGACTTTATATAATCTGCCCATGTTCCCATCAACCTCATATCTGTCCCCTGATACAATTTTTTTTTTTTTTTTTTTGGAAAGCAAANAGTTTCATTCTTCTGCATGTTGCTGTCCAGTTCTCCCAACACCATCTGTTAAAAAGGCTGTCTTTTTTCCATTATTCTTACACATGAAACGCTTTTCACATGATTATAAAGGTACAGTAGGATCAAAGCTACTATTCTATCCTTTCCTAAATACTCATTATTCCATGCCCACAGGGTTCAGAGTTCATAGAACTCCTCCCCCTTTTCAATCCTTGAGATTGTGAGAAGTGTCTTTGAACATAAAACTCTATTCTCCTTTAACTTATATCCTCACCATGTTTCCCAGGGTTGCAAAGACCAGGACCACTAAATGTCACTATCATGTTGATGGGTATCATTCATCCTATTACACACTGCTTTCCTATAAATTATGACAGTTGACACCACCCCCTAGGAACGTTGGCATAGACGAAGTTTCCACACAGTCTGCCCATTGCTTGAATTCTGCAAATGTTTAGAAACTTAATCGTTTTGTTCTTTCTAAAACTTACCTTTTTTATCTGCTAATACTCTATGCATATGTCCTCTGAATTTTTGTGTATATTACTATGTTGAGTCTAAACATTGTAAAAAGATTAAAAGCAAAAAATGAACAGAGGTTTCATGAGCTGCTGGTAATTAGTAGCTAAACTCACTTATACTTGTTTATTTCTTCCATAGTAGCTATGTTCAAATTTTACCTGCAGGTGCCAGCTGATTCTTCTTTGCCATTAGTTCACAGTGTGTTATTTTCAGCTTCCTAAGACGGGAAAGATGTATACATAGTCAGGAGCAAGGTCCAGAAATTCTGCCTTTTTACATCCCAGCACACTCAAAGACCTATGCAAATATGCCTTCCCCCACCTCTCCCATAAATGCACAGACTAACAGCACAATCAGGGAAATGAAGTGAACACCCCATTTAAGTTAAAGAAAATTCAGCCTCTGTCTTCTGCCATGTCTCCACTGTCAGAGCTGTCTTTCTAGTTATCTGCTTCCACTCCATCATAAAGTCATCAAATAACACTGCACTTTGTGCCTTCCCAGAGTTGGTCGTTTGTTTCAGATGGTGAAGGCTCATTTCAGCAATGTGACAAACCATGTCTGACCAACTGTACCCATTAGGGTGAAGCAGGGGATCATCACTAGTCTTACATCTCCATGGGGAGCCCTGATATTCAGTTCAAAAGTTGTACCCTGACACAATCACCCTGAAAGACGACCTTCCAAGATACGGTTTCACCCACATTGCAGCTCACACCCAGACGTCATTAGGGGTCAGGAGTGCAACCCTGCCTCCACCTTCACATATCCTGGTGGAGGGAAAGGCCTTAGAGCAGCAACATCTCCTGAAGTATAACCTGATATAAACTGTCACACAGTATGGGTGTATCTCCAGGAAACATTTCAGATAGAAAAATCTCAACGTCATGGAGCCAATCTACTTTAACAAGACTGAGTTCATTGAAAGTAAAGAGCAAAGGGAAATGCTTAGAAAGGCTGGTTTGCTGTATTGCCCTCAGACTATTTTGTTCATGGTGTTGATTTAAAGAGTTTCAACTTGACACTTGATGTACTCAAGAATCACATGCAAAATTGAAAATCTCTTAGAAACTGAGACAAAACCACTAGAGGAGAAAAGCACATGCATTTCTTCCGGGCCTCTCAGGCAGTCCTTCAGCAAATGCTTTCTGGAGTAGTTGTAATATAGTGGCTCTGCTGTAAGGGTCTGAAGAAAGATGGTCAGGATGCTGTACCCACTCCCAGAAAGAACTTACAAATTAACAAAACAAGATGCCAGTGAAACAGAGCAGGCTCTAACCCTAGGTGTGGGAAGGCCTAACATAAAGCTGAGTCTCCAGGGAAGGGAAGGAAGAGTTTATTTCCCATCATGAATGAGGGACTCTAAAGTCCCCTATCTCCTCCTGAGAACAAAAGGAAATGCTGCACAAAGGAGGAAACGTATAAGGGAATGCACAAATTTCTAATGACCCCATGAAGACACATGAGACCAAGAAGGAGAAGAAGAAATCCCAGGACAAAACCAGCATGGCAGTTGGACCCAATCTCCCTAGGACTCATCAATGATTTTGGGGGCATACACTGGAACTGCAAAGAAGATGAACAACTTTATGGGCACAGACTTAGAAGGAAACACATGTACTTCAGGGACAGTCAGCAAAGATGAGCCCTAGTGAAGCTGCAGGCTTTGATCAAGACCCAGAGGAGTTACACTTAAATATCAAGGGACTGGAAACAACTCAGCTTTCTTAAGGATTGGGCCTGCGTGAACAATCTCACTGGCAGAATGGATGCAGAGATCCAGTGCTGCTGGTGCCCATACCCACTTTCCAGAAAGAAATTTCTATTGTTTCCGCAGGAAGATAATTCAGTTTTTTCCCCACACATATTTGACCCATGTCTGGTCCTGAACAAGAATGACCTCATTGCTAGATGACAAAACAATGTGATGGGATTGAAACCTATAGGATAATGTAGATGGATCCAGAGTGGATCCAGGTATCAATATTATTAATGCTGGTATCTTCCCTCTTCCACCCCAAACACATGACACGATGTGTGACAAGCACTTAGGACAGAAAGGAAAATGCAGGTTTTACAGAAAGCAAGGTAGGAAGGGCAGGCACAATTCTACTGAATGTATTTGGCAAAAATACTCTGGACCCAATTGCTAAAGAAATATAATTATCTCTACCAGCTGCCACATCCATTCATACAACAGTACTTGTGACAATTATCACATGGATATCTTACTCTTCTGCAGCCACTTTTCTTTGTTCATAGGATTCTTCCAGGTTATATGCTTTCTCCTTCAGCTGTTTGACTTTTGCTTCCGTTGTTGCTTTCACAGATCTTAATGCATTACACTTGTCTTCCAGGTCCTTTTTATTTTCTGTATAAAATAAAAAAATAGGTGGCGGGGGGAGGTTTCTTTATAAGCACACACGACCTGAGTCTTGATTTTGATGAGACAGAAAAAGGGCAAGAACCATGAAGGCATGAAGGTATTCTTTCCCTTTCTAATGCAAAGTCATTGTCATCATATGGGGATTTCTCCCCAACATACAATATACCTTCCAGCTGACAGTTATTGGAACTCAAAGCTTTTAGCTCTACACCCTCAAATTCACCATCTGCATCTTGTGGTTAAGAAGAATAGGAGAAAAACCTTTCAAGGAAAAATGATCACACAACTTGAGTGTACCTAACACAACAGGATCATGCGTTGCAATAAACAAAGACCCTGAGGCATAAATATAACCAAAAGACAAAGGTGGTGGAAAGTAGTTCATGTCTAACAGCTCATAAATGCCTTTCTTAGTGCCATACGTATGTTTATATATGTATATGTGTGTATACACATGTATAAACATATCTACATATATGTACACACATATATCCGCCCCNATTAAGGGAGAAAGAGACTATGGGGCACCAGGGTGGCTCAGTGAGTTGAGCATCAGACTCTCAATTTTGAGTCAGGTCATGATTCCAGGATCATGGGATCCAGACCTGTGTTGGGCTGCCCACTGAGCATAGATCCTGCTTAAGATTTTCTCTCTTTTCCTCTGCCCCTAACCCCGACTCACATGCCCTCTTTCACTAAAATAAAATAAAAAAAAAATTAATAAAGAATAATTTTTAAAAAATTTAAAAAGGAAAAAATTATACATTTTGGCTATCACCCTGTCTCTCTCAACTATATTTGGGGATATTCTACATATCTTGGAGAGTAGAGCTGAATGATGTGATAATTACCTAGTTGTGAAAATAAAAGCTAACTCCTAGTCCTTGAAATAGCAAAAATCATCATGGTGGTCCTAGTGAAATTCCAGGTCCCTGTGCAGATGGAGGTTTGGTTCCCAGAGGCCCAGTCTCTACTGTGGTAAACAGCAAGCAAATATGTTGTGCTCACCTCACCCAATGAAGAAAAAGCCTCCAAAGCCAAACTATAGTAAAAGTCATCAGCCAACTTCTTGACATCTCTCTCTCTCATTCTCTCTCTCATTCTGAGATTCCAAGGTAGCACGTGCATTTTGAAGGGTGTCATTTAAAATTTCATTAAATTGTGCACCTGGGTACTTCATTCAGTTAAGCATCTGACTTCAGCTCAGGTTGTCATCTCGTGGTTTGGAGTTCAAGCCCCGTGTCAGGCTCTGTGCTGACAGTTCAGAGCCTGGAGCCTGTTTTGGATTCTGTGTCTTCCTCTCTCTCTGCCCCCTCCCCTGCTTGTGCACTGTCTCTGTCTCTCAATAAATAAACACTAAAAAAACTTAATTTCATTAAAGTGCTCAACTATTTTGATGTTCTTCTTACTCAAAACATGTTGAATGAGTAATAATAATTCATTACATTTACTTGTGTCTTTAGAACGCAATCCCAAAGAAGGGATTCTTACCTTTAATTTAAGAGCTTAATCAGAGAAAAATTTACTTTCTCTCTTAGTTTCCTGAAGATGTTTCTTTAATTCATTGTTCTATAAGACATAAAAATGGAATCAGAATTAAAAATTTAATAGTGCTAGACAAATCTATCTTCTAATGTGTGACTCCTTTCACAAATAAAGAGGTAGCTCTTTATATTTGTGAAGTGTGCCTTGAATTGGTGCTGTTTATAGAACACATGAAATAGGTCAGTAGGATGATCTATCAGAGTGGTAATAACCAAAATGAAATCACAAAAAATATTTGAAAGGGCAATGGTACCTTCCGTTCCCAAATGGATATTTCTTCAGCAAGTTCAGTTCTCTGTTTTCTTTCTTAAAAGTATAAGGATGCCTGAGTAGCTCAGTTGGTTAAGCGTCTGACTTCAGCTCAGGTCATGATCTCGCAGTTTGTGAATTCAAGCCCCATGTTGGGCTATGTGCTGACAGCTCAGAGCCTGGAGCCGGATTCAGATTTTGTGTCTCCCTCTCTCTCTCTGCTCCTCCGCTGTTCACTCTCTGTCTCTTTCTCTCTCAAAAATAAATTAACATTTAAAAAAGTGTTTTAAAGCATTGATCGTCTCAGTTATTCGCTGTAAACTAACCAAAAGGACATAAAACATTTTCTAAGCTTGTTACCAAACAAGTGACATCAAATAATCCCAGTGTATCAGCAGCACAGACCCATGATCTGACAAGTGGGTGTAACTAACATTTTAGCTTTCCCATTGTGCCTGAGGAAATCAAGTTTTAGCACGACTAAGAAAACCTTATTTCAATGAGATTCCTATTTAAAATATTGTCCAAAATGGATAAATGCAATAAAATATCTTCAAATTTCTCTCCCACCTGGAAGCATACTTCTTGGAAAATTCAGTCACTTCAAATATTTACGTCACCACCAGAGATGGAACAGAAAAATCAAATCCTATTAATTTACATTTCTCTCCTCCAGTTATTAAGGTACATAAGTAGGTCCCTGCAAATAAACAAACAAAACAAACAAAACCATCATTTAGTCTTGGTTTGAGCCACTTACATCCCCAGGTGCTTGCTATTTGGAATTCCACATAAGGAAAGCTCAAACTGCTGACTGACTACCCAAAGGCCTTGGTTGACTTCCTGCTGCTCACAGATTGCCTTGCATGAACCCTAGCCTGGGGGCCCTGGAGGACAAGGTCTTTGGACTCAAACACACTTGGGTACAATCTCAGCTTTACATGTAACTGCTGAAGGATCTGGATTAATGGCAATCCCTAGAAGACAAACTTTTTTTCATCCCAACATGAGAATGTTAGTCTCCAACTTTACAGGAATATTAGTCAACACACATGAAGCACCCAACTGCAGGTGGATAACACATGTAAGCTCTACAACAGACTCCTCTAACAGGCATTCATTCTCTCATCTGACCACAAAGTGCAAACTTCTCTTCTGTTGGCTCAGCGTGAGAGCTCTCATGCCCTGAGTTCACTCTTCTCACCGCCACCACTGCTGCACTCATAGTGATGAACACCAGCCTTTGAGGGCTTCCTATGTGTCAGGCAACCACCTGGCTCTCAGCAGACAGCACCACAGAATCACCACAGTCTGTGGGGCCTGTGCAGAACACATTACCCCCATTTGCAACAAATTCATTTCCACTCATTCTCTGGCATGAACGGCTCCCTCCACTTAAGAGTCAAAACCATGGTTTCAACCTTTCTTGTGACACACACCCTGCCTGGCAAGAGCTGGCTTATTCTGTAAGCTTAGGCTTCTTGATAGACTCAAAGAGTGTTTTCTCATCCTCACATTTCACCAAGAGCCAGGTCATGGCAAAGTACTCACTCCAAACCTCAGGCTCATATCATGACTTGTTTCCTAACCATTTCTATGTAAAATTACACTCATTTCATTCCCTCTACTCTAGTGATGTGGTCCTCCTCCTCATCTCTTGTCCTCAGAGATGACAACTCCCTCCACATTGTCACTTAGGCTCCAAACAGGGTAGAGAAAAATTTTGAAGAGTTAACACATCAATCAGACATCAGAAGTCACCATATTTATCCTTAGTTGAATTAATATGCACATCAAGGGGTGCCTGGGTGGTTGAGTTGGTTGAGTGTCCGACTTTGGCTCAGGTCATGACCTCATGGTTCATGGGTTCTACCTTCCCACTGGGCTCTGTCGTGACATCTGGGAGCCTGTAGCCTACGTTGGACTCTGTCTCCCTCTCTCTGTCCCTCCCCCACTTGCACTCCCTCTCACTCAAAATAAACATTAAAAAAAAAACCCCACATCAAACTTCAGTACTGAGAAAATATTGCAAAGAAAACTAAAGCTTAAATTCTTACCTTGATATTCTTGAGGCTCTAAGAGGGGAAAAAACAAAAGTAAATTTTCTGTGAAAACAAATTATTAGTAAAAACCTATAGTTCATGATAAATACCAAAATAGTAATCCAATGAAATTACAATAATTCACAGGATTAAAAAATAAGAAAAAATTAAAATTTCCTATTTAAGTCATGTTACTTCACAATTTCTTTTAAAGAGCACAATGTAAATAGACCATGCAAGTTGGGGAGGGGCAGAGAGAGAGGGAAGGTCCCATGCTGTCTCTGCGCCCCAACATGGGCTCAATCTCATAAACTGAGAGATCATGATCTGAGCCAAAATCAAGACTAACACTTAACTGAGCCATGCAAGTGCCCTACAGGCTTGCTTTTTCATGAGTAAGTGAAACATTCACACTGGGATCCAGTTATATCTTTATATTTGAACAATCCTAAGGACATTTGGGAACTTTTTCCTTTGGGTAAATCAATACTCTGCACGTACATGGCGAAACAAAGGACAACTCCTTCAATTCCCTATGATGTCACTCCTAGGGATTTTCCAACTAAACCTGTCCCAGCAGGATGCAGCTAGTTAGTTTCCTGTGGGCTCCTTAGAGCTCCCATCAAAGTGGCGGGTCAGAGTCCCTGGGGGCAGCCTCCAAAACCACAAACAATGGGCTGATCAGAAGTTCTTAAAAGTCAATAAACCAGGAAGCACAGAGCACAAAGGAGACGTCCTTTTTTAACCCTCTAGTACGAATACCAATGCTTCAGTTACCACTGTTCTCAGGGCTACCAAACTTCACAAATATGAACAGTAATGGACCCTAAACTTACAAGGCTTGAATCTGGATCTTGACAGGGCTTCCACGAGCCAGTCTAATATCCATAGATACTATTAAATAAGAGTTTCTGACATTTTTTAAAACAATTTTTCATGAGATATAATTCACATATCATATAAGCCCCCATTCAAGACAAAGATCTCAGTGGCTTTTACTATCTTCATAAATCCTTCCTTCTTGATACTATAAATATACTGTTTTCAGGTTTCCATCCTGTCAATGCTGATCATTTAGACCAAGCAAGACAGACAGGACCCAGAACTTGATGTGGACAGCTGTGGTCACAACTACTTCGGGTTGGTGGAGAAACATGCCTGTAGTCTCCAGTTTTCAGGAAGAACTGAAGTTCTTCTGAAGTTCCCATCAAGAACCCCATGAAAAAGCTGTCTAACCATGTAAGGACACAAGTCTAAACGGTCTAAACCAAACTGACTCCATGACAGGCTTTAAGTTTCCCCTCTAAACTAGAAGGCCTATGTTTCAGCTTCCCTGAAACTATCAGGCAGTTACACATTGCCCAAGGCAAGAGAAACCACCCTTGCAACACCCAATCAGGAAAGGCCAGCGACCACCCTCCACATTACTGAGGGAGAGGCCTATAGATAAAAACTATAGATAGGACCCTGTTACCTAATGTTAAAGTTAACCCGTTAGTCACTGAACAAGACCCTAGGCTCACTCTGTAATTGGTTGAATTTAAAGGTACTCTAAATGTTGTAATTGGATCCCACCAAAAGTAACGAATACTCTAGACAATGTGTATGGTTAAACCCGCTGTCAATAATGTTGAATAATTATGATTGGATCACTGTTTCCATGCCACAACTTCTGTAACTCCCCTGTCACAAACCCCATAACAACCCTACTCTGCCTTTGCTCGGGGCTCTCAGCATGGATCCACTTGGTGAGGTCTGGGAGCCCAAGCTTAAGCCCAAATAAACGCCCTTTGCTTTTGCATACGTGACTCGGACTCCTTGGTGGTCTTGGGATTTTGGGGAGATCGCAATCTGGGCATAACAACCACAGTGTGAAAGAACTCTATACGAAGGAAGAATCCACCGATGTCCCATGTTTACTCACATTCGTGTTTGAATAACTGGGTCACCAGAGCATGAGTAGACAGAAAAATAGCCTCTGCACCTTCATGTCCTGATCGTTTTAGGGGCTTCTGGGGCACCAAGCAGGAGGTGGGGTTGGGAATAAGGCGGGGTGGTAATTGGGGTTGGGGGTGGTGTTTCAGGAGAAGAAGGGAGTCAGGGACAGTACTGAGATATCTAGTACTAGAGCAGAGAGGGGGGTGTTCAGACAGGTTAGTTGATCAGTAGGTCAATAAATTACTGGGTGAACAGGACACAAATAGCAGCTAGAGCAGAGGAAGATGCATCTATCTTCAAGTCTTCAACTGTCTGAGTATTGCCTTAACAGCTTGGAACCTTTATACTCTCTCTCGACCCATCAGCTGCCTTTGCTCCTGGTAGATCAAAACAGACACCCCAGCATGACTTCATTTTTCTAAAAAGCTACTTCTTACCTGGTGCAACACCACATGCCATCCAATGACAGTTGCTCTCTGGAACACTGGCAGACCTCCTGGTTTCTGGTCCTTCCCAACCCAGCTCCCTTTCCCCTCTTCTAGGAGTTCTCGCCTTCCTTTCAGAACTCCAATGAAATACATAAGCAGAATGAATTTTTAACCCTTTCTAAATAACTCCAAGAAGACAGACCATCCATAAGATACGATCTTGATAGCAACCATATGAATCCCACACCTATATCCATATAGGTGTCCACATCTACATATAACATGTGGATGACACATTAACTTTAGGCACATAGGATACAGATACAAAAATTCACACTACTTATTTTGGCCATAAGTGAAATTTCAATATATTCCAGAGGAATGAAATATACAGAGCATCTTTTGGTAATATAATGTGCTAGAAATCACTGCTAAAAAGCTAAGTAGAAATTCCCATATGTTTAGTAACTGAGAAGCACCTCAAAGAATATGAATAAAGAAATCCCAAAGAAAAAGCTACATTTGGCTGAATGATATGAACCTGATAAAGTTAGAATCCAATATGTCTCCAGATTGGAAATATCCTGAAATATTGGTATAAGATTTTTTGGTCCCCAAATCATCTCTAATTGACCTAGACATTTAAGTACCTCAAATAGTGGTTGATCTGTGACTTGTCTATGTGACCCTCCTACCCATTAGGTTGGACTTTACATTATGAATCCCACGAGGGGAATAATCCAAGCTGATTCTCATGGGATCTCCTGGAATCTGCAGGAATGTGAGCATTTTAAGAGTAATAGTTCATCAGCTTATCTCCTGGGGGCCCTGGGACAACATCCAGATTGGCATCACCAGGTGTGCTGGGCAGGGAGGGCCTAGCAGGTGGCCAGGGTCACCCCAGTTATAACTGGAGTGGGGATCAGGGAAAGCAGCAGCAGTGAACAGAGACTGGGGACCTTGAACTGGTGAGATTATTCATAGAGGTGAAGTAGTGTCCCCAAAGCCAGTATCAGCTTCCCATTTGGGGAGCCTTTTGTGGCCCCTGGGGGCAGGTCTAGGAGCCTAGAGTTTGAGATCCAGCTGTGCTGGTTGTCAGCTGTGTGACCCTGGGCTGGTTTCTTTCAGTAAAATGGTTTCCTTTCATGTCCATAACTGCTGAGGACAAGAGAAAGCCACATCTTGAAAGCCACACCTGTACACATTAGCGTCACTATCTCTGTGTGATGCAGGATCATCGAGCCCAGTGGTCATGAATGAATTCTTGAGACATTTTATGGTGCAAAAAGGTGTTTTAATTATACCACAGGGACAGGATCCAGTGGCAGAAAGAGCTGTACTGGGAAGAGGAGGAGTTATTGATTGTGTACTTTTATGTTTGGGGGGTGGGGAGAGTAGAGATAACAAATCTCTAAAGGGATTAGTGCATATTAAAGAAGAATCCTGGGATCCTGGAGGTCTGGCTGTTGTGAAGACAGGGTTGCTTTCAGTCTCTAGCAAAACAACAACATTAAGACAGCCATGAGCGCCTTGAGTAGGGTCATGATCTATGTGTCTCAGGGATTTATAGGTGGGCTTCAAGTTGTGAGAAAATATCATTTTGACTATGATCCTCTTGGCTTTGTTCTCCTCATTTCCCCCCCTGAACAATTTTTTAAGTTTATTGATTTTGAGAGAAAGCCATAGAGAGTGATCAGGGGAGGGTCAGAGAGAGAGAGAGAGAGAGAATCCCAAGCAGCATTCACTGTCCTATTGCTAAGCCCAATGTAGGGCTGAACTCATGAATCATGAGATCATGACCTCAGCTGAAATCAAGAATCAGAGCCTTAAGTGACAGAGCCATCCAGCTGCCCCACTGGCCCCTGAACAATTCTGACCCTTAAATCTTTAAGATTTTTGAAGGCAGAAGACCTCATCTTCTGTAGCATCTTCCTTCTGAAAAGAGACCTAGAGATGTCCCTACCTAATAAGTCAACATTGATTAGTCAGGAATGTATAGGGGAGTTAGGAAAAGTGGAGGCAGCCAAGTCCAAAGTGGACATCAAAGAAGTATGTCTGTGGGTGATAAGGACCATCTGTCAACCTGAAGTTACTATAGTGATGGCACCAAGCAGAGAAACTTTGGAAAAGGCAACATATGCAGATTAGTATGGCTATAAGAATGAGAAGTCCAACAAAGAGACCCTTAGTAGTTGACCATAATCCTCCTGTGAACCAGGAACTTAACCAGTCCTTGAAAGAGAGGGAAGTATTTTGTAGAGCCTTAATTTGAGTATACATGTCAGTTGGTAACCCTGTCATATTTTTGTGATAATCTGGAGTACATACATAGCACTCTGCTTTAATGAAGCATAGGTGCTTCCTTGAGCACAGCCAGGATATCAAGGGCCATTCGTTTTTGGAGGGCCACTTTTTAAACTGAGCTAGGTCTTTAAATATGGCTACTGTATGCTTGGCTAAGCCTCTATTTGCAATTTTACATCAATAGAGGTGGCCCCTGGGGCAAATATGGCTAAGGGATAAAACCATCAAGAAGCCCTCATTGTTTGGTGTCTAACTTTAACAATACCCTAATTATGAGGAATCACTGGCAAGTGGGAGAAATCTGGTCTCAGGAGATAAGGGCATCCCCAAGTGCATCATCTAATCCAGGCATAAGTAAAGTGGGGCCATACATTATCTACACAAGCATAGTTAACCCTATGGACTGGGACATGCTCTGGTTTTGTAATTCCAGCCACACAGAATTGGTCAAGGTGATAGCTGAGTTTACCACTGTGGGGGAATCCATCCCATTTTCCAGCTATTCAAATAAGCATACACCTATGGAGTCCTGTTATTATCCCCATAGAATAACAAACAAGAAGATTCTCTATATATGAGCTACTGTGGCAATTTCTCTGAAGTTTACCTCAAGTTTGCCTACCTCTAGCTTAGGCAAATAACAGACAATCAAAGACAATCAGAACTAGAGTTTAACACCTGCAAAGAGGTGTTACTGAAATATAATTTTCTCTCCAAAATCACCCTATTTCCAGAGATACCCAAATCAAAACTAATTCATTTGAAAAACAAGTTCAGTTTTAACAAACTTGGCCTAATTATTTATATAAGCTCAGCAAGAATAGTGACTGATCATATAAACCTTTACAAAAACTTTATGGAACTTTCAATAAAGAATGTTGATTGAATTTTTAGTAGCTGCTCTAGGCCAGAGTCCAAGCCAAATACTTGCCATCAGACATGACTGTAGTACCTGTAGATGTGGGTGAATTCCTCTTCTCAAGGTTCCCCAAATATCCTGAGGTTCCTGCACCAGCCAGGAAGTGATATTCTTTACTCACCTGGGAACTGCTGGGAAATCTGTAAGCAAGGTATCAGGCCAAGAGTTCCAAGAGGCTTTACTGGCTTAAGTTTCATTTTTTATAAATGTTTCTTTATTTTTGAGAGAAAGGCAGGGTGATGAGTGGGAGAGGGTCAGAGAGAGAGGGAGAGAGAAGATCCTAGCAGGCTCTGTGCTGACAGTACAGAGTCTGATGTGGGGCTTGAACTCACAAACTGTGAGATTGTGACCTGAGCTGAAGTTGGATGCTTAACTGGCTGAGCCACCCAGGTGTCCCTTGGTTTTATGTTTCATAAAAGCAACCTTATTTCCTTAAAGCTGTATGGTCATATCTGAATCTATGGTTCAGATATGTCTCTCTGAAATATGACATTCCAGTCAAAGCTTTGGTAAAATGCCAATATTTCCAATGGTGTCCTATTAAAAGGAGAATAGATTTTTATTGAACTCATGAAAACAACTGTAATTGCCTCGAAAAAAGGATATTAACTGAGAGCTTTTGAATTTCAGAGGGTTCAGCTAGGGAGGAAATAAGATGCTTCAGTTTGTTCACAAATGAATATTTTACTATGTCTGTATGTTATAGAGAGTCATCTTAAGAGAAAGTTTCCTTAATCTGGAAGAGCAAACATCAGAGAATAAGCAATGTTCAAACAAGAGTCACAAAAACTATAATCATCTTCTTCAGTTCCTTTAGTTCCATGTTACTAATTCATGTTCAGTTTGAATGTAGCTAGGTCTGGAAATTCTTACCGATTTCAGCTTTATGATTTTTTTAAGTTTATTTATTTGTTTGGGAGAGACAGAGATAGCACCAGTGGGAAAGAGGCAGAGAGAGAGAGAGGGAGAATCCCAAGCAGGCTCCACATGCCTGACACGGGGTTCAATCTCATGAACCATGAGATCGAGACCTGAGTCAAAACCAAGAGTCAGATGTTTAATTGACTGAGTCACCCAGATGCCCCAGTTTTACAATTTTAAAGATATCAAAAACCTGTACTTGTTAAAAAAAAAATAAGTAATTTTTATGATCTGGTTTAAGATGAAACTCATTTGCAAATGGCAAAAGACCATAATGCTATTGATGAGAAAGTTCAGTTATTTCTGTAACACAGGACACTTCAATAATCAGACTGTCAAGTGATTTTAAAACTTCAGGAATTTCCTATCTATATCTATATCTATCTATCTTTCTCCTCATATGAACAGTTATAGCATTTACCCAAGCAAGACAATCTAAGGTATATCATTATTTGTTGGTGCTTTCCATGTAACTTAACATACCAAATAAACAAGCCTGGTTGGTCAAAAAGACTTCACTTACAATTCAGATCTCGGGAAAGTTTTAAAGTTCATGCCTAAATAGGATTATGGATCATTATAAAACTTAAAATTTAATTATTTATTTAACCAAACTTACAAAGGCAAATAGAAAGGGTAATATACTTATGAGTAAAACTTAGCTCTTTTAACATTGCGAAGTTTTAACTTTCTTAACCAAAGACCTGATAAAGACACATAGAAACTTTGGTCTTCTGACACAAAGAAATGGAAAAACATTCCATGCTCATGGATTGGAAGAATAAATATAGTTAAAATGTCATTACTACCCAAAGCAATCTACACATTCAATGCAATCCCAATCAAAATTGCACCAGCATCCTTCTCAAAACTAGAACAAACTATCCTAAAATTTGTATGGAACCACAAAAGACCCCAAATAGTCAAAGTAATATTGAAGAAGAAAACCAAAACGGGAGGTATCACCATCCCAGACTTTAGCCTCTACTACAAAGCTGTCATCATCAAGACAGTATGGTATTGGCACAAAAACAGACACATAGACCAATGGAAGAGAATTGAGAACTCAGAAGTGGACCCAAAAGTATACAGCCAACGAATCTTTGACAAAGCAGGAAAGAATATCCAATGGAAAAAAGACAGCCTCTTTAACAGATGGTGCTGAGAAAACTGGACAGCAACATGCAGAAGAACGAAACTAGATCATTTCCTCACCCCATACACAAAAATAAACTCAAAATGGATAAAGGACCTGAACGTGAGACAAGAAACCATCAAAACCCTAGAGAAGAAAGCAGGAAACAACCTCCTTGACCTCCACCACAGCAATTTCTTGCTTGACACATCCCCAAAAGCAGGGTAATCAAGAGCAAAAATAAACTATTGGGACCTCATCAAGATTAAAACCTTCTGCACCGCAGAGGAAACAATCCATAAAACTAATAGGCAACAGACGGAATGGGAAAAGATAGTTGCAAATGGCATATCAGATAAAGGGCTAGTATCCAAATCTATAAGGAACTCACCAAACTCCACATCCGAAAACAAACAATTCAGTGAAGAAATGGGCAGAAGACATGAACAGACACTTCTCCAGATGGCCAACAGACACATAAAACGATGCTCAGCACCCCTCCTCATCAGGGAAATACAAATCAAAACCACACTGAGATACCACCTCACGCCAACGCCAGTCAGAGTGGCTAAAATGAGCAAATCAGAGGACTCTAGATGCTGGCAAGGATGTGGAGAAATGGGCACCCTCCTACACTGCTGGTGGGAATATAAGCTGGTGCAGCGCCTCTTGAAACAGTGTGGAGGTTCCTCAAGAAATTAACAATAGAACTCCCCTAGGACCCAGCAATAGCACTGCTAGGAATTTACCCAAGGGATATAGGAGTGCTGATGCATAGGGGCACACGTACCCCAATGTTCACAGCAGCACTCTCAACAATAGCCAAAACATGGAAAAAGCCTAAGTGTCCATCAATGGACGAATCGATCAAGAAGATGTGGTTTATCTGTACAAGGGAATACTCCATGGCAATGAGAAAGAATGAAATCTGGCCATGTGTAGCAACATGGATGGACCTTGAGGGTGTTATGCTGAGCGAAATCAGTCAGGCAGAGAAGGACAGATACCATATGTTTGCATGTATAGGAGGATTAGGAGGTACTTAACGGAGGATCATGGGGGAGAAGGGGGAAATAGTGGGGGAGAGGGAGGGAGGCAAACCATGTGAGACTCTTGAATGCTGAGAACTGAGGACTGATGGGTATGGGGGTAGGGGAAGGGGGGTGATGGGCATGGAGGAGGGCACCTGTGGGGATGAGCACTGGGTGTTATACGGAAACCAACTTGACAATAAACTATTTTAAAAAAAAGAAAGAAAGAAACTCTGGTCTTCTGGGCAAGGAAAAGAAAAGATGGGGGGAAAACTTTGTTTACATTTTCTTATCAAGTGCAAACTAGCAATCCAAGAAAACTTTGTCTTTTTTTAGAAGAGAGAAAGCAGAATTTCCATCCTCTAACAATGTACCTTTAAAATCCATTCATTTGGGGATGCCTGGATAGCTCAGCTGCTTGAGCATCCCACTCCTGATTTTGGCTCAGATCATGAATGGAAGGAACCCTGAGTCAGGCTCCACACTGGGTGTGGAGCCTGCTTAAGATACTCTCTCTCTGCCCCTCCCCCATGTGGGCACACACACAGTCTCTCAGATACAAAATAAATAAAATCCATTCGTTTCAATCTTACTCTGTCTTGACCACATATAAAATTGCTGTCCAAAGTTTTCCCTTCACAAACCTTCTACAACTTTCTTTGGCATTCAGATTTTCTCCCAAGCCATTTCTTTCCGAACAACCCATCTCATTTCGGGAGAAAATTACTTTCTTTTACCTCAACAGAAATGTACTCTCACCATTCCTCACGTCTTTCTTACACATCTCTTACTTTTTTACATGCAGAGTTACTTCTCTTGTTTCTGTCAGTCTTAATGACATTTAGCAGAAAAATTTTAACACTTACAAACCAAAGTCTCCAGTGAAAACTAAGTGGTAATCAGTTGTGAACTGCTTTACCAGAATTCTTCTAGATATAAAATTTATAATTACATTTTATAATTAAAAATATATTTTCCATAGTACAATCTTTTAATAAAGCACAAAGCATATTTACCAACAGACACAAATACCCTCAGCTTCTCTGCAATAAGAAGCCAAAAGCACAAATCTACATTCAGTAATCAACACTACAGCACTGTCCTATTTGGAAAAAGTCTAGATGGCCAATGAATTCAATTCTATTTATCATTTAAGCAAAACTGTAAAGTTAAAGACTTTTAAAGCTATCTTAACAATTATCCAAGAAAACTTTGAGACAGACAAAATTAAGAATCATTTTAAGTCATCTTTTTGGTAACAAGTTGCAAAAGAAATAACACAAGCTTATTTGACTTTCTGCACACCTTGGTAGAATAAAAGTTTTATATCTAATGCTGACAACTCCAAAGACATGCCCATCTTCCTTAAACCAACAAACATAGTTGGTGGTCTCAGTTCTCCAGGATTTATTTGGGATCTATTTACAATTTTTTAAAAAATCATTCTGCACACATATGTGCTCAATGCAATATGTTAAAATAATTTTAATAAAAGAACTTAAGCACTTTCAATGAAAAAATAAACAAAAAACAAACAAAAACAATATCATTCTGGAGGGTACTCATTTGGCCTTTGGTCTAAAGGAACTGTGCTAGATTTTGGTCTAATTCCAGTTTGGAATGAGGCTGCTCCTAATGGAACCGGGCTAGCTCTCAGTCTGAGTCCTTTTCAAAATCAGACCTTTCCAGTTGGAACTGTGCCGGTCGGAATTGTGAAGGCCTTTGTTCCTATTCCCTTTTGCAACCGGACTGTTCCCACTGGAACTCTGCATGGTGGGACTGTGCTAGCCTTCAGTTTGTGATATGGGGCTCGACTGTTCTCTGTAACTGTGCTGGCCTTTGATATGATTCTTTCTGGAAACAGGCTGTCCCTGAAAACCTTCTAAGAAATGAGATCCCAGACATCAAAGTGCTTTGGGGGCATCCTGCCTACTGGGACTCTGGCTTTATGCTTAAAAACTATGGTCCCTCTCTGTATACACATTTATAAATAAATAGACGAACTTAACCAGAAAAAATTTAGAACTTCAATGACCATGATGGGGAACTTTCAGTCATCTCAAACTTAATTTTCTCAAAGCTAAATTGGACAACCATGATTCTAAAATTGACAAAACTGAATGGGATGCCTATTTCAGTAGGTATTTTGAAGCTTCCAAATGCTATCAGGAATCGAAAATCACATTTCTCCAAATGCCATTTATAAACTAAATGAGGCAAGCATAGATTAAAAAGACAAAAGGGCTTCAGATTTCTCTTCTTCCCTTCCCCCACAGAGAGGAGGCAACCATCGTGTGCTCAGGCCACACCTGCCTCTTGTGCCCATCTTCCGCTATCTGACACAGCCTGTAAGGCCATGACTAAGGCCTCAGATTTTGCTTAAGGCTCCCTTCCTGTTGTTTCTTTATTTTGTTTTGTTTTGTTTCATCTCGGCTGTAATGTCCCTACTGGTAGCTCATTAGAGCTTCTCCAGGGTCCCTTCCAGGACAAGAGCCAATTTTTGCAGCTTCCTCTGAGTATCTGGGGCCAAGTGAGTGACAAATTTGTCCTTTAAAATTGTCTCAGCCTCAGGGGTGTCAGGGGAGACAGCCATATATTTAATGAGATACTTCCTCAACCTCTCCAGGAAGGCCTTTGGGGTCCCATTTTGTGTTTGTAAAATACTGGCTAATTTAACATAATTTAAGGGCTTAACCTTAGACCTCCTTTATTCCCTAAAGCACAAGCTTGGAAGTGTTGGCAATAACATTTCTTAATGGAATGGTCATAGTCCCAATTAGGATCTTGGGATGTAATTACCTGGGCCCCACTAGGAAACTGGAAATTCCCTTTAGGACTCTCATCTCCATAATTAATGAGTTGTCTTTATCTTTTTCTTTCAGAATTTATGGATCAAAATCATCCCAACTTGTCAGAATGCATCCCAAAGGGGTACTGGCCTTGGTTGGCGAGTTGCCCATCTATAGGCAAAGGAGGAAGAGGCATCCCTTATCTTAACTTTTCACAGCTGGCCAGGAGAAGCCTCACGTCCTGACCCTGATAGTTGCACAGGAGAAGCCTCATCTCCGGGCCCTGCATCTTGGCTGGGTATGCGGCCGACAGCCAAAACCTCTGTCAGTCTCGTGAGGTACTGGGAGCAGTCACTCTTATCCAGGTGTGGCCCTATCACTGCGAGCTAACCTGGTCTTCCCTGATTTCTCCTATCCCTCCATTTTCTGCCTGCAGGACTTTGGGGGTATTGACTGTGACCAATACAACAAGCAAGACTTCCTTGGTTGTAGAAGGACGCACTAATTTTATTTTGGCCTGAAGAAATCCTCTTTACAAATGTATTTTAAAAGGCTCAGGAAAGCCATTTTTTGTAAGGATAAAATTGGCTGCCAAGAGGGCTAATAGGGCCAAAGTAGAGGTCTATTCCCTTGCCTTTTTCAGCAGTGCCCACAGAAATATGTTCTAGCCATGTGGTTATCCATTTTAGAGTATCTAGATTGTTGCAAATTGGCATCCACTGGGCTAAGTGCAGCAAAATAGCTCCTATGTATTCCAGTAAAAGCCCTTTATGTTATAGTCATATATCACTTAAATGGCACAGGCATCCATTCCTGCTCTAAACAGAAACAATCAGGGGCACCTGGGTGACTCGGTTGGTTAAACGTCCTACTTCAGCTCAGGTCATGATCTTCCAGTTCACGGGTTCAAGCCCTGCATGGGGCTCTGTGCTGACAGCTCAGAGACTAGAGCCTGTTTCAGATTCTGTGTCTCCCTCTCTTTCTGACCCTCCCCTGCTCATGCTGTCTCTCTCTCTCTCAGAAATAAATAAAACATTAACAAAAATTTAAACAGAAACAACCCAAATGTGGAGCATTTGGAGTCTGGTAGCAAGGACATCGTTACTATCTCCAGCCTTTGAGTCAAAGGAGGGGCAATTTCAACAAAGGTTTGAGTAAAACAAATCAAAAGGGCATGCTGTTCTGCTATCCTGAACTTTTGGTTAAAATCATGTTTTTTTCCACCTTTTTGGGCAGACATAAGTGGTAAAAAAAAAAAACACCTTTTTTACTTCCTTTTTTTTTAAATCAAAAGCATACCAACAATCCAAGAAACCTTTGCTTTTAAAAGAGTAGGGCAGAATTTTAATTTTATACCAGTGTACTTTTAAAATCCATTTGTGTTAACCTTAGTGCATCCTGACCACATATAAAATTTCCTTCCAAAGTTTCTCTTCACAAACTTTCTACAACTTTCCTTTGCTTTCAGATTTTGGCCTAGGCCCCTTTTCTCCAAACAACTAGTCTCATTTGGAACAAAATTACTTTCTTTTACCTTCAACAAAAAAATGTATTTCCATTCCTTATATCTTTCTTATATATCTCCTACTTTTCTACATAGTAACTTTATTTTTACAGTCTTAATTACATTAAGCAGAATTTTAACTCTTAGAAACCTTAGTCTCCAGTGAAAACTAAATAGTAACCAATTGTGAACTGTTACAGAATTCTGCTGATGGCAAACTTATCAATTAATTAAGCAGAAGCATGCTTTCCAATAGACCCAAATACCCTTTGTTTCTGTGCAATAAGTCAAAAGCACAAACCTATGTTTAGCAATAAATACTTTAGCACTTTATCTCATTTGGAAAAGACTTAGATGTTCAATGAATTCAATTTCAATTTATCATCCAAGCAAAACTTGAAAAGTTTCAGGTTACCAAAGACTGAAAGCTATCTTAACAATTACCCATGAAAACTCTGAGAAAGAATTAACCATCATTTTAAGTCACCTTTTTCCTAACAAATTGCAACAGAGATAACATGAGCTTATATGATCTTTAGTAAACCTAGATAGAATTAAAAGTTTTCTATTTAATGCTGATAACTCTTATGTTTAATTAAACAAACAAACTTAAATTAGTTTAAATACCTAATTTAGTTTCTCTTGTCTGCTTAAAAGACAATCAATTTGTTCCCTATTGTCAGTTTGTACCTGGGACACTGGTGAGGAGATCTGAAGTGGGTGGCCCAAGGGTGTGCTCTTTGCTCCCTGATGTCAGAGGGTGGGAGTAGGAGCCTGTGGTACCCGAGGCACTGAGGATGGTATAGGAACCAGTTTATGCAGGTCTCACCCAAAGTGGTATAGAAACAGGAGGAGGGGGAGGAGAAGGCAGAAGAGGTGAAATTCCAACTAAAAGCCTAAGGCAAATAAAGGCCCAGAGGGCAGAGACAGAGGTCTCCTGGTCCTGACGCCTGTTAACTTGAACAGATAGGCGGATACCAGGTTGTTTCCAACAACAACTGGAATTAGGCAGTCCATGGCAGGCTAGAGAAGACAGGGAACTTCCCCCAGACAAAAGTTTTGGCACCATTTGGGAATATTCCTTAAAGTCTCCATCCCAAGGTAGACTAACTAGAGACACTTGGCTCTAATCATCATAGTCATTGATCCAGGAAATGAATGAAGGAGAAGGCCCCACATAAAGTTAGAGTAACCTGGATGTAGTAGGAAAAACAGTGAAACAGTGTTAGAGTCCCCTTTGTTAGGGATGGTCTGTTCCCCACCCCCACCCCAGAACCCTGGGTTAGGTTTTGGAACACTTCTATATATTGATCAGGGTTGTCTGCAAATTTGCTCAGGTCCTTTTCATTTGCTTAGAATATTGCAAGGAAAATGGAACCTTCATGGGGCCAAATTCACCATGAAGTATTTTAGTTAGTAGATACATTGGATGTGCCTTCCTTTCGAGGGGAGATTTTTCATCTCTGACAGTCCTGGATAAGGAGGGAATGAGGGTCTAACAGGTGGCTTTTCCTGAGAAGAGCCTTCAGGGGGCAAGTCTGCAAGAACTTGCTTTTCTCGGCCCCTTACAAGGGCCAGAAGGTTGGCACCTAACTTACAACTCTTACATAAGGAAATTTTGACCATTTACTCTCTCTTTTACATTAATGAGCTAGCTTTAAGACAGTACTGACTGAATGCCTCCCTCAGGAGGCCATAAATCTCCATCTTCCAGGAGGTATTTCAGGCTCCTCTTAGCATTGGCAGGCCCAGTATCAAGTCCTGACCCAGATAAGCCTCCCAAGGAAGTATTAAGCTGTATGAGGTCACCACAGAACCATGAATTGGTATTCAACACTCACTTCAGCCCCTTGGTCATGTCGGAAACTTTCCGCTGTCTGTCTCATTCACACACAGTCATAGAGTGACTCCAACCAGTCACACAGTGCCTTAGAGTTTCAGCTTCGTTCCTTATTCCTTATGGAACTACTCTGGCAACTTTGGGAGGTGATCATAGGCACCCCGTCTGCCTCTTAGGGGCAGGTCTACTAAAGGAACCTGGGTTTTTACCAGTCTGACCACTGGCACTCCCTGATCTGGTTCCTGGGCCTCACCGGGTTCTGTTGTGCATCTGGGGCCCTTGCCCCAGAGTGCCAGGAGGGGCCAGTCTCCTACAGATCAAGTGGTCTGCTAATGCCAGGTGAGGTCACTTCTCTTGATGCTTCAAGGTTCATACCCCAGCAACAAAGGAGGTGGAAACGTAACATCTCCAAATCCCTGGAGCGAGTCCCCAAGAAATACAGCAGGATTATTGCACAGAGAGATAGTACACTGAGTCTCTTTGTCCAGGAAACAACTTTACTCATCGTGTTTGCACAGACTCAGTTGGTTCATACCCGAAAAACTGAGCCCTGAGTGCAGCAGGGTATAGTCTTTTATGCTATTTCTACTTCTTTGTCTCCAATATTTGGTAACATGTATAGTCTGATTGGACCCAGTCCAAGTTACAGAGTCATGTCAGAGCTATGCGTATGTGTATGGGAGTTCATTGGGCCATGTTGCCTTCTTTTGTTCTGAGAAGACTCCCACCACATTCTTTAGGGAGGGGCTCTACCACATAGCTACCACCTATCCCATCACAATTACAGTATCATGGACTGTATTCCTTATGCTCTGCTTTTTATTTGCACGACTTGCTCAATTCACAACTGGAGGCCTATATCTCCCTCTTCCTTTCTTTCATTTAGTACCTCCCAGCTGTCTGGTAACCATCATTTTATTCTTTGTATTTATAGTTCTGATTCTGCTTGGTTTCTTAATCATTTTTTTTTTAGATTCCATTTATGAGTGGAATTATATGGTATTTGCCCCTCTCAGCATGACTTCTTTCACTTAGGATAATACCCTCTGGGTCCTTCTATGTTGTTTCAAATGGCATGATCTCATGCTTTTTAAAGCTGTATGATATTCCATCATGTACATATACCACTTTTTCCTTATCTGTTTGTCTACTAATCTATTTGGCACTTAAGGTTGCTTCCATATCTTGGCTATTGTAAACAGTGCTGCAATAAACATAACGGTGTGTGTATCTTTTCTAGTTAGTGTTTTCCTTTTCCCTGAGTAAATATCAATATTGGTACTACTGGATCATATGGTATTTCTATTTTTAATTTTTTGTGTGAATACCATACCGTGTTCCCCAGTGGCTGTACCAATTTACATTCCCAACAACAGTGCACAAGGTTCTTCTTTCCCTATATTCTCACCAACACTTGTTTTTTGTGTTCTTGATTTTAGCCATTCTAACAGGCATGCAGTGATATCACACTACAGTTTTGATTTGCATTTCCCTAACGATGAGTGATGTTGAGCATCTTATCTTTTCATGTGTCTATTGGCCATCTGTATGACTTCTTTGGGAAAATGTTTTTTCCAGGTCCTCTGTCCATTTATTAGTTGGATTTTTTTTGGTGTTGAATTGTAGGAGTTCTTTTCATATTTTAGATATTAACTCCTACCAGATATATCATTTGCAAATACCTTCTCCCATTCAGTAGGTTGTGTTTTGTTTTGTTGATGGTGTCCTTTGCTGTGCAAAAGCTCTTTACAAGAGGTTAAAGACCTGTATTCTGAAAACTATAAAACACTGATGACATTGAAGATAACACAAATGGAATGATATTCCATGCTCATGGGTTGGAATAATTTGCATTGTTGTGACATCCGTATTACCCAAAGCAATCTACAGATTCAATGCAATCACTCTCTTAATAACAAAAGCATTTTTTTTGAAAACTAGAATAATCCTAAAAAATATATGGAACCACAGAAGACCTCAAATAGCCAAAGCAATAATGAGAAAGAAGAACAAAGCTGGAGTCAGCACAATCCCAGATTTGAAGATATACTATAAAGTTGTAGTAATCAAAACAGCATGGCACTAGATCAAAAACAGATACATAGATCAATGGAGCAGAATAGAGTTCCCAGAAATAAACCCACATGTAGATTATCAGTTAATCTATGACAAAGGAGACAAGGATATACAATAGCAAAAGACAGTATTTTCAATAAATTCTACTGGGAAAACTAGACAGTTCCACATAAAAGAATTAAACTGGACTACTTTATAACACCATACACAAAAATAAGCTCAAAACTGATTACAGCCCTAAATCCATACAAATCCTGGAAGTAAACACAGTCAGTAATTTCTCTGACATCAGTTACAGCAACATTTTTCTAAATACATCTCCTAAGGCAAAGGAATCAAAAGTAAAAATAAACTATTGGAAATTCATCAAAATAAACAGACTCCAAGTATTTTATGTGCCTAAGACTAAAGCTGAATTTCAGGCCAGAGTTAAATCATTTCCTAAAGTGACTGAGGACTCCTATATATTTGCTGAAGAATTTAACATATTTATTCCAACTTACCAACCTGGTTTCTCAGATTCTTATCAGTTGGTTCACATGCTTATTGCCGAGGGCTAAGCCAAATATAGCATGAAACTCGCCCACTGGGAATATCCTTAACAAGATTTAGAGGAACTTCTCAGAGTGGGGCCAAGATGGCAGACCAGCAAGGAAGTTCTTTGTTTCTCTCGTCCCTGAAATACAGCCAGATCAGCACCAAACCATTATGCATACCTAGGAAATTGATCTAAGGATTAACACAACAATGTCCATAATTTGCGCCACAGAACTTGGCAGGTATGAAGTACAGAGAGGTGAAGTGGGGGAGAGAGAAGCCGTGAAGGGTAGGGAGCTGTTTTGGGGGGAGAGAGGACAGAGAAACTGGGGGAGAGTGTGGTGCACTGGGAGAGTACAGGGAAAAAACTCCTCCAAAAGCAGCTGGAGAGAAAGCAAAAGAGTGGAAACACCCACAAGGGACTGAACAAGAAATCTGTTCCCCAAAAGCACTGATAGGGACAAAGGAGAGGGTTTCAATACCATTAAGACTGTATAAATAGGGGAGCACACAATTGGAAATTCCAGAGCTCAACACCTGGAGGTCCTCTGGTGGGAAGGGTGAATTCTCAGGAGCAGACAGTGAGGTCCGAGGGGTCAGTGGGCCATATGGGGAGAAGTGGTTTCCCCTACTTGGAGGGCATTTGGTGGGGGCCATACAGCCTCCCCACAGGCAAAGATTACAGTGGACCCCAGAGAGCAGCCATGTTTGCTGGTATTAGAACAAAGATTCCAGAATGCAGTGAAATCTGGAGCTAGTTATATGTTGTGATTTGCCATAATTCCTGAACCTTTGCCGCTGCAAGGATCACATGAATATTTCCTGGGGCAAGCTGGTACATAGCCATTGCTCAGCGAGACCCTTCACCAGATGGCTGGAGCAGGTCCAAGCTGCAGAGTTCTCAGAAGTGAGTAGTTTGGAAACACAGCCCAATGTCAGATAAAATTCGAGAGGTGTTACCAGGGTGTTACCTGGTGGTCTGACAGCTTGGACATGGACAGTATAGAAGCAGGGAGTGGGCGGAAGCCTGAGACAAAGGAGGGGTGCTTGAATGTGGGTGGGTGACAACACAGAGCTCCTGTGCCAGAAACTAGGAAGCTGGGTGATGCCAATTTCACCTCTCCCATGCATGTGCATACACACGCTGGCGTGCCATGACAATCCACCCAAGTAAGATAAGCTGAACCACCTCGTGGAGAATGAAGCCGTTATATCAAGTCCTGTCCAACTGTGCCCTCTAAGCACATGCCCTAGAGGATGACCACAAATCTCTCTGCCTGCCTAGAGTATGGACTATAGAGTGCTTCATAGTTTGAGTTCTAGGGGAAACAGGATGTAATTTGATCCGGTTTTCATTCTGTGTACTGGTTCACCTATTTAATTTCTTTTCCTTTTCTCCTTTCTTTTCTATTTCTTGCATACACAAAGGAAAAAATTATTTTTATTTTGCTTTTTTAAAAAATTAATTCTTCTTCCATGTTGCTACACATGGCCAGATTTCATTCTTTCTCATTCCCATGTAGCATTCCACTGTANTACATAAATACATAAATAAATAAATAAAAATAAAGGAGTCATTAAGATTAACAAAATTAATTCTTTTCACCATGTTTTTTAATTTTTTGTAAATATTTTCATTCTATTTCATTTTCTTCATTTCATTTTATTCTACTTCATTGTATACATTTGTTTTTAGTTTTTAAACCTTTTCTTACCTTTCTTCTTCTTTTTTTCCTTCCCCCTCCCTTTTTTTCTCTATTCTATCAAGCTTCTTCCAACCACTAGACCAAAACACACCTAGGATCTAGCTACCTTTACTTGATTTTTGTGTGTTTTTAAAAAATTTTTAATGTTTATTCTTTTTTGAGGGAGAGAGAGACAGAGAGTGAGCAGGGAAAGAGCAGCGAGAGAGAGGGAGACACAGAATCTGAAGCAGGCTCTAGACTCTGAGCTGTCAGCCCAGAGCCTGATGTGGGGCTCAAACTCACAAATGGGAGATCATGACCTGAGCCTAAGTCAGATGCTCAACCAACTGAGCCACCCAGGCACCCCTTTGTGTTGTGTTTTATTTTTATTTTTATTTTTATTTTATTAATTTTTTTCTTCTTCCAAAATGAAAAAGTGAAGGAACTCAAACCAAAAGAAAGAATAGGGGCTTAATCAACATAGATATGGCAAGATGTCTGAACTAGACTTTAAAACCAAAATAAAAAGAATACTAGCATGGGTTGAGTAAAGAATAGAATCCCTTTCCCTTCCTACAGAGATAAAGGAAGTAAAATCTAGTCAGGACAAAATTAAAACTACTATGACCGAGCTACAATCTTGAATGGATGCCATGGCAGAAAAAATAGACAAAGTAGAGCAGTGAATCAGCAATATAGAAGACAAATGTTTGGAGAATAATTAAGCAGGAAAAAAAAAATAGGGAAACAAAGGAAAAAGAGCACAATACAAGAAGTAGAAAACTGAGTGACTTAAAAAAAAAGGAATAACATCTGAATCAAGGAGTCCTAGAAGATGAAGAGAGAGGAAAAGGGGCAGACGGTTTATGTGAGCAAATTACAGTGGAAAAATTTCCTAATCTGGGGAAGGACACAGACATCAAAATCCAAGAAGCACAGAGAACTCCCATTAGATTCAACTAAGACTGAGCAACAACAAGGCATATCACCATCAAATTCAGAAAATACACAGAAAAGGAAAGAATTAAGAAAGCAGCAAGGGGAACAAAGTCCTTAACCTACAAGGGAAGACAGATCAGACTGGCAACAGACCTATACACAGAAACTTGGCAGGCCAGAAAACAGTGGCAGAATATAGTCAACATGCTACATTGGAAAAATATGCAGCCAAGAATTCTTTATCCAGCAAGACTGTCATTCAAAATAAAGGAGACATAACAAAAACTAAAGGAATTCATGACCACTAAACTAGCCTTGCGAGAAATTTTAATGGGGACCCTCTGAGGGGAGAAAAGGTGAAACAAAACAAAAAAGATCAAAGGCAACAAAGACTAGAAAGGACCAAAGACCACCAGAAACTCCAACTCTACAGGCAACACAATGGCACTCAATCCATATCTTATGTACTCACTCAAATAGTCACTGAACTAAATGCTCAAGTCAAAAGACAAAGGGTATCAGAATGGATAAGAAAACAAGATCCATGTATATGCTGTTTACAAGAGACCTATTTTGTCCTAAAGACACCTCAGATTGAAAGTAAGGGGATGGAGAATGATCTATCATGCTAACGGTCACCAAAAGAAAGCCAGAGTAACCATACTGATACCAGACAAACTGTATTTTAAAATAAAGACTATAAGAAGAGATGAAGAAGAGCATTATATCATAGTAAAGTGGCCTACTTATCAAGAAGGGCTAGCAAATGTAAACATTTATCCCCCAAACGTGGTGGCATCCAAATACAGAATCAATTCATCACAAACATAAGAAATTCTTTGCTAATAATACCATAATAGTAGGGGACTTCAACATCCCACTCACAGCAATGGATAGATCATCTAAGTAGAAAATCAACAAGATAACAATGGCTTTGAATGAGCACTGGACCAGATGGACTTAACAGATATATTCAGCACATTTCTTCTTAAAGCAGAAGAATACACAAGAATTCTTCTTAAGTGCACATGGAACATTTTCAAGAATAGAACACATACTGGGTGACAAATCAGTCCTCAACAAGTACAAAAAAATCAAGATCATACTGTGCATAATTTCAGATCACAATGCTATGAATCTCAAAATCAACCACAAGATAAAATTTGGAAAGACCATAAAAACTTGGACTAAAGAACATCCTACTAAAGAATGAATTCGGGGCGCCTGGGTGGCTTAGTCGGTTAAGCGTCGGACTTTCGCTTAGGTCATGATCTCGCGGTTCGTGGGTTCGAGCCCCGCGTCGGGCTCTGTGCTGACTGCCAGCTCAGAGCCTGGAGCCTGTTTCAGTCTGTGACTCCCTCTCTCTCTGACCCTCCCCTGCTCACGCTGTCTCTCTCTCTCTCTCCTAGAAATAAATAAAAATTAAAAATAAAAAAAAAGAATGAATGGGCTAACCAATTAAAGAGGAAATTAAAAAGTACATGGAAGCCAATGAAAATGATAACATGACAGCCCAAAACCTCTGGGATACAGCAAAAGCAGTCATAAGTGGGAAGTATATAGCAGTCCAGGTCTTCCTAAAGAATGAAGAAAGGTCTCAAATACACAACCTAACCTTACACCTTAAACAGCTGGAAAAAGAACAGAAAATAAAGCTCAAAACAGGCATAAGAAGGGAAATAATAAAGATTAGAGCAGAAATCAATGATATTAAAATCAAGAAAACAGTAGACCAGATCAGTGAAACCAGGTGCTAGTTCGTTGAAAGAAGTAATGAAATTGATAAACTCCTAGCCAGACTGATCAAAAAGAAAAAGGAAAGGACCCAAATAAATAAAATCAAGAATGAAAGAGAAGAGATCACAACCAACACTGCAGAAATAAAAAACAATCTTAAGAGAATATTATGAGCAATTCTATGCCATTTAATTGGGCAATCTGAAAGAAATGGAGAAATTCCTAGAAACATATAAGCTACCAAAACAGGAAGAAATAGAAAATTTGAACAGACCCATCATCAGTAAAGAAAGTGGATTATTAATCAAAACTCTCCCAAAAACAAGAGTCCAGGGCCAGATGGCTTTCCAAGGGAACTCTACCAAATACTTAAAGAAGAGTTACGCCTATTCTGTTGAAGCTTTTCCAAAAAATAGAAATGGAAGGCAAGGCACCAAACTCATTCTATGAGGCCAGCATTACCTTGATTCCAAAACCAGACAAAGACCCCACTTAAAAGGAGAACTACAGACCAATTTCCCTGATGACATGGATGCAAAAATTCTCAACAAGATACTAGCCAACCAGATCCAACAATACATTAAAAGAATTATTTGCCACAATCAAGGGGGATTTATACCTGGGATGCAGGGCTGGTTCAATATCTGCAAATCAACCTATGTGATACATCACATTAATTAAAAAAAAAAAGATTAAGAACCACATGATCCTCTTAATAGATGCAGGGAAAGTATCTGACAAAATATAGCATCCTTTCTTGATAAAAAAAAACCCTCAAGAAAGGAGGGATAGAGGGATCATACTTCAAGATCATAAAAGCCAAATACCAAAGACCCCTTCTAATATCATTCTCAATGGGGAAAAACAGACCTTTCCCCCTAAGGTCAGGAACATGACAAGGATGTCCATGCTCACCACTGTTATTCAGCATAGTGTTGGAAATCCTAGCCTCAGCAATCACACAACATAAAAGGCATCCAAATTGGCAAGGAGGAAGTCAAAATTTCAGTCTCTGCAGTCGATATGATACTCTATGTGGAAAATCCAAAAGATTCCACACAAAAAAATTGCTAGATCTGATCCATGAATTTAGCAAAATTGCAGGATATAAAAAATTGATGCACAAAAATCAGCTGGATTTCTATACACCAATATTGAAGCAGCAGAAAGAGAATCAAGGAATCAATACCATTTACAATTGCACCCAAAACCCATAAAATCCCTAGGGATAAACCTAACCAAAGGGGTGAAAAATCTATATACTTAAAACTATATAAAGCTTATGAAAGAAACTGAAGAACACACACACACACACACACACACACACACGCACACACACACAGGAAAAATATTCCATGCTCATGGACCGAAAGAAAAAACAGTATTAAAATGTTGATACTAGTCACAGAAATCTACATATTCAATGCAATGCCTATCAAAATAACACCAGCATTCTTCACAGAGCGAGAACAAACAATCCTAAAATTTGTATGTAACCAGAAAGACCCCAAATAGCCAAAGCAGTCCTGAAAAAGAAAACCAAGAAGGGAGGTACTACAATTCTGGACTTCAAAGCTGTAATCATCAAGACAGTATGGTACTGGCACAAAATCAGACACATAGATCAATGGAATAGAATAGAAAACCCAGAAATGGACCCACAAACGTATGGTCAACTAATCTTTGGCAAAGCAGGGAAGAATATCCAATGGAAAAAAGACAGTCTCTTCAGCAAACAGTGTTGAGAAAACTGGACAGCGACATGCAAAACATGAAACTGGACCACTTTCTTTCACCATACACAAAAATAAACTCAAAGTGGATGAGAGACCTAAACAGTAAGGCCAAAGCCATGAAAATCCTACAGGAGAAAGCAGTCTAAAAGCTCTTTGACCTTGGCTACAGCAACTTATTACCTGACACGTCTCTGGAGGCAAGGGAAACAAAAGCAAAAAGAACTATTGTAACCTCAACAAGATAAAAAGCTTCTACACGGTGAAGGGGTGAAGGAAACAATCAGCAACGAAAAGGAAACCAATGAATGGAAGAAGACATTTGCAAATGACATATCAGATAAAGGGTTAGTATCCAATATCTATAAAGAACTTACCAAACTCAACACTCAAAAGCCAAATAATC
This sequence comes from Crocuta crocuta, assembly GCF_008692635.1. Taxonomy (NCBI): domain Eukaryota; kingdom Metazoa; phylum Chordata; class Mammalia; order Carnivora; family Hyaenidae; genus Crocuta; species Crocuta crocuta. The sequence goes on from NW_027551559.1 coordinate 11,746,781, forward strand.
CAGTGAAGAAATGGGCAAGAGACATGAATAAACACTTTTCCAAAGAAGACATCCAGATGGCTAAGAGACACATGAAAAAATGCTCAACATCAGTCATCATCAGGGAAATACAAACCAAACCCACAAAAGATATCCCCTCACACCCATCAGAATGGCTAAAATTAACTCAGTCAATAAGAGATGTTGGCAAGGATGCAGAGAAAATGGATCCCTTTTGTACTGTGCATGGGAATGCAAGCTGGTACAGCCACTCTGGAAAACAGTATGGAGGTTCCTCAACAAATTAAAAATAGAACTACCGTATGACCCAGAAATTCCACTACTTGGTATTTATTAAGGATACAGTGTTGGGAAATGTGCTGTTTTCAAGGGGCACATGCACCCCAATGTTTACAGCAGCATTATCAACAAGAGCCAAGGTATGGAAAGCCCTGAGAAATATATA
>NW_027551559.1:11747252-11757562 GCF_008692635.1 Crocuta crocuta
TATATATAAATAAAACTTGGTGATCAAAAAAAATGAAATCTTACCATTTGCAACAGTGTGGATAGATCTAGAGTGTACTATGCTAAGTGAAATTAGTCAGTCAGAGAAAGACCAATAGCATATTTCTTCATTCGTATGTGGAATTTAAGATACAAAACAGATGAACAAAAGGGAATGGAAGCAAAAATAATATAAAAATAGGGAGGGGGAAAAAACCATAAGAGACTCTTAAATACAGAGAAGAAACTGAGGGTTGCTGAAGGGCTTGTGGGTGGGGAGATGGGCAAAATGGGCAAGGAACATCAAGGAGGACACGTGTTGGGATGAGCACTGGGTGTTATATGTAGGGGATGAATACCTGGATTCTACTTCTGAAATCATTACTTCACTGTATGCTAACTAACTTGGATGTAAATTAAAAAACAAAAGAAACTCCCTTCCCTCCATGTACTTCCCCCAACACTGAGAATGTCATGCTGCTTTGATACAAGTAGAGAAAAAGAAATACCAGTCAAGCCTAAGAAGGAGGAAAAAAAAGATTTAGAGAAACAGACTGCTAACTTTCTGGAAGATCCTTAAAACCTTGCTGTAATTGTCTACTGAACAATTTTTTCATTAATTTTTAAAAAAATTTTTGAGAGAGAGAGTGACTGGAGGAGGAGAAGGAGAGGGAGAGAGAAATCTAAACAGGCTCTGTTTGCTGTCAGCACAGAGCTCAACGTGGGCTTGATCCCACAAACCATGAGATCATGACCTGAACTAAAACCGAGAGTTGGACGCTTAACTGACTGAGCCACCTAGATGCCCCTCCATTGACCAATTTAAATTACTTTTCCTAAGCCTGAAGTTTGGAACAAAATTCAGTCTTAGACAAAAAAAGCCTCATCAGTCTGTTCATGATTGTCACTTTTGACTCCAAATTGTCTTTAATGAAAACTGCTCCTCCTTTACATCTAGGTTTATTAGTGTGCGAGTCTGGGATATATCCCTTTTAGTTAAAAGAATCAAGATGGAATGGGAAACTATGTCTGCTCCAGGTTTAATTAACCTGGAAAACCACTTTGCTCAGACCGTAGATGAGTCATCTAGTGGAAAGACTGTTAAATTTTCAATGCTCGATTCCAGCAAAATAAGCTCCCCCCGCCCCCAAACTAGAGGGGTGCCTGGGTGGCTCGGTCAGTTGAGCCTCCAACTTCAGCTCAGATCATGATCTCGCAGTCTCTGAGTTTGAGCCCCACATCAGGCTCTGTACTGACAGCTCAGAGCCTGGAATTGCTTCAGATTCTGTGTCTCGGTCTTTCTTGGCCCCTTGCCTGTGCTCTCTTGCTCTCTCTCTCTCTCTAACTCTCTCAAAAATAAACAAAACAGATCAACGAAACCAAGAGTTGGTTTTTTGAAAACATAAACAAAATTGACAAACCTCTAGCCAGGCTTCTCAAAAAGAAAAAAGAGAGCACTCAAATACATAAAATTACAAATGAAAATGGACTTATTACAACCAACGCCTCAGAAATACAAGCAGTTATCAGAGAATACTATGAAAAATAATATGTCAACAAATTGGACAACTTAGAAGAAATGGACAATTTTCTAAATACACACTCACTACCAAAATTCACACGGGAAAAGATAAAAAATCTGAACAGATCCATAACTAGTGAAAAAACAGAATCAAAAATCAAATCAAAAATCAAAAAACAGTTATCAAAAATCTCCCAACAAATAAAAGCCCTGAACCTGATGGCTTCCATGGGGAATTCCACCAGACATTTAAAACAGAATTAATACCCATACATCTCAAGCTATTCCAAAATAGAAATTGAAGGAATACTTCTGGACTCATTTTATGAAGCCAGCATCACTTTGATTCCCAAGCCAGACAGAAACCCAGCAAAAAAAAGAGAACTACAGGACAATATTCTTGATGAATATAGACGCAAAAATCCTCAACAAGGTACTTACAAATCGAATCCAACAACACATAAAAGGAATTATCCACCAAGATCAAGTGGGATTCATTCCTGGGTGACAGGGCTGGTTCAACATTCGCAAATCAATCAATGTGATACATCACATCAACAAAAGAAAAGAGAAAAACCATATGATCCTGTTGATAGATGCAGAAAAAGCATTTGACAAAATACAGCATCCCTTCTTAATAAAGGCCCTTGAGAAAGTCTGGATAGAAGGAATTTACTTAAACATCATAAAAGCCATCTATGAGAAGCCCTCAGGTAACATCATCCTCAACGGGGAAAAACTGAGAGCTTTCCCCCTGAGATCAGGAACACGACAGGGATGTCCACTCTCACCACTGTTGTTTAACATAGTGCTGGAAGTCCTAGCATCAGCCATCAGACAACAAAAGGAAATAAAAGGCATCAGAATTGGCAAAGAAGTCAAACTTTCACTTTTCACAGAAGACATGATACTCTACATAGAAAACCCAACAGACTCCACTAACCCTAATCTTAACACTAACCCTCACTCTAAACATAACCCTAAACCTGACCCACACCTGCGCATGTGTCCTCATTTTGGCCTTCCAGGGAGATCACAGAACAGGTGTTGTTTCTGCTCTGGTGACTCCTCTGGACTGAGGCTCTCTCCCCATGGGGTCCCAGTTCCTAGGTCTGAGAACAACACAGACTTGCAACCCAGAAGCGGTACAGGCTTAACCAGCATGGAACGTGGAATATCACCATGCCATTTACAAAGCCTGAATGGAGCTGCACAAGGGGGTGCCCTGAGGCCCAAACGTAGTCTCACTGGCACTTTCCAAAGTGACTCAGCCCTCCAGGGAGACCACTGCACTGCTGCATGATCAGCACCTGGAACCTCCTGGAATCTAACCCTAACCCTACCCCTAAAGCTAACCCTAACACTTAGTCTAACCATAACCCTATACCAGACCTGCACCGCAGATGGGGCTTCATTTTAGCCCACCATGGAGATCACCAGACTGGTGTTGCTTTTGCCCTGGCAACTCCCCTGGACAGAAACCTAACCCTAGCCAAGGCTCTCCCCCCACCCCCATGAGGACCCAATTCCTAGGTCTATGAACATGCGAGACACGGGGCCCAGAATCGGTGAAGGTTCGATCAGCATGGAACGTGGAATATCACCATGCCATTTACAAACCCCAGATGGAGCTGCTCAAGAGGTGCTCTGAGTCCCAACTATAGCCCGACTCCAGAAAATGCTGGCTCTCGAATGCTGAGACTAAGCCTGAACAGCCCTCTTCCATGTGCCCTCAATTCAGCCCTACAGGGAGAACACTGCGGTGTTGGGTGATCAACGACTGGAGCCTCCTGGGATCTAACCCTAACCCTAAGCCAAACTCTAATTCTAACTCTAACTCTAACCCTAACCTTAACTCTAACCATAACCCTACACCTAACATGCACCAGCAGATGGGCCCTCATTTCAACCCTCCAGGGAGATCACAGGACTGGTGTTTCTTCTGCCCTGGCTACTCCCCAGGATGGAACCCTAATCCTAGCCATGGCTCTCTCCCCATGGGGATCCAATTCCTAGGTCTGAGAACACCACAGATATGGGGCCAGAGCAGTGCAGGCTTAATCAGCATGGAACATGGAATATCACCAGGCCATTTACAAAGCACTGATGGAGCTGCATAGGGCGTGCCCTGAGGCCCAACTGTAGCCCAACCCAAAAGTGAGGGTGGCTTTGAACCCAAACTCTCAAGCCTGACCACCACCCTCCCATGGGCCCTCAACTCAGCCCTTCAGGGAGACCACTGTACTGTTGGAAGTTTAGTGCCTTGAGTCTGCTGGGTTCAAACCCTAAACCTAAACCTAACTCTAACCCTGACACTAACCCTCACTCTAACTGTAACCCTAAACCGGACCTGCACTCACACATGGGCCCTCATTTCAGCCCACCAGGGAGATTACAGGACTGGTGTCACTTCTGCCCTGGGGACTCCCCTGGACAAACCCTAACCCTAGCCAAGGCTCTCTCTCCACGGACACCCAATTCCTAGATCTGAGAAAACAACGGACAAGGGGTTCAAAGGAGTGCAGGGTTAAGTGGCATGGAATATAGAACATAGAACAAACCCTGGATGAAGCTGCACAAATGGTGCCCTGAGGCCCAAGTGTAGCCACGCTCATAGAGGAGGCTGGCCCTTGAACCCAAAGATTAAGCCTGACTGGCACTCACCCACGTGCCCTCCACTCAGTCCTCTGGGGAGAAGACTGCCCTCCTGAATGATCAGTACCTGAAGCCTCCTGGAATCTGACCCTAACTCTAACCTTAAACCTAACCCTATCCCTAAAACCAACCCTAACTTTACTTAACTCTACACCTGATACAAACCAGCACATGGGCTCTCATTTCAACTCTCCAGGGAACTCACGGGACTGGGGAGGACCCCTAAATCCTAACTTTAGTTCATATCCCTAGCCCCTACCCCTACAACTAAACCCTAAACCCTACACCCTAACCCTAAACCCTCAACCAAAACACATAACCATAACCCCTAATCCTAATCTAACCTTAACCCTTAACCCATAAACGCTAAACCCATACCCTGAACCCCAACCCAAATCCTAAAACAAATGCTGAACCTAACACTACACTAAGCCTAACCCCTAACCCCCATCCCCTAATCCCTAATGCTAACCCATATCCTAACCTCTATACCTAAATCCTAACCCCTGACACTATCCCTAACCTCTGTCTCTAACCCTAACCCTAAACCCCAAACCAAACACTGACCCCAACCAAAACCCCTAACCCAAACTAAAACCCTTACCCTCTAACACTAACCCTCTAATCCTACCCCTCTAACCCTAACCTTAACCTTCTAACCCTAACACCAACTCCTAACCCTAACCCCTAACGACCTTACTCCTAACCCCAACCCTTATCCTCTAACCCTAACCCTCTAACCCTAAGCTAACCCCAACCCCTAACCCTAAACACTGCTAAAAGAAATTAAAGACAATATAAAGTGTACTATTGCTGATTGGCAATAGCACACAATGCAACATGTAGATTCAATGTGATTCCCAGGAAAATTCACAAAATCCTCTGAGAAGAAATGCACAAGCTAATCCTATAGTCATATGAAAATCAAAGGACCACAAAATAAACAAAACAATAAAAAAAAATCAAAGTAGAAGCTCATACTTCCCAATTTCAAACCTCAAAACTAAGCAACAGTAAATAAAACTTTGTGATACTGTCATAAAGATATACATGAAGATCAGTGGGATTTCATTGAGAACCCAGAAATAAACTCTTTCATCTATGGTCAACCGAATTCTGACAAGGTTGGACAGCATGACATTGGGGAAACAATGCTCTTTTCAACAAAGGGTGCCAGATGACTGGCCATCCACGGGCAGAGGAATGAAACTGGACCCTTACTCTCACACCACATACAAACATTAACTCAAAGTGGATCAAAAGCTTAAATGTAAGAGGTAAACTTGTAAACTCTAGAAGATATAAATGGAGATAAATCTTCATGAGCATTAAGTTTAACAATGCTTTTAGAGCTGACACCAAATCACAAGCAAGGAAAGAAAAATAAATTTAGTTTCCTTGGCATTAAAAACTTTTGTACCTCAAAAGCTGCTGTTCCAAAAGTGAAAAGATAATACCTAGCATGAAAGAAAATATTTGCACATTATGTGTCTGGTAAGAGTCTGTTTTATAGAATAAAAAGATTCTTTTTATATATTCTTTATATATATTCTTTTATAGAATAAAGAACTTGTACAACTCATCATCAACAAAAATCCCACAATTTTTAGAATGGACAAAGGACTTGGATATACCTTTCCCAAGAGAGATCCTATGTATGGTGAATAGACATGAAAAGATGTTAAACATCAGTAATCCTTATGGAAATGAAGATGTAAACCACGGTTAGATACCCTTTTACATGCACTAAAATTGCTATAATATAGAACACTACGATATAACAAATGTTGGCAATGACGTTGAGAAATTGGAACCCTGAAACCATGCTTGTGGAAATGTAAAGTGGTGGAGCCTATGTGTAAAATAGTTCAGGATTTCCTCAGAAAACTAAAAACATAGAATGACCATTTGGCTCCACAATGCTACTCCTAGATGTCTATCCCAAAGAATTGAAACAGTTATTTTAAAAAAGAGCATATGCACAAACATACACAGCAGCACTGTTCACAATAGACAGAAATGGTAGAAAAACTATGCAAATGACCATCGGTGGGTGAATGAAAAAACACACTGGGCCGACCCATAAACAGCAATATTATTCTGCCATAGAAAGGAATAAAGGAAAACAGTGCAGCCGCAGAGACTAGTGCAGTGGTTCCTCAGAAAGTGCGCACAGAACTCCTCCCCACCCCCCCCCNGGCCACAGAACCCCCCCCCCCCCCCATACAGCCGGAAACTGAAAGCAAAGCCTTGAGCGGATATTCACGTTCCCTAAGTCATAGAAGCTTCTTCACAGCAGCCAAGAGATGGAAGCCACCCCAGTGAAGGCCAACAGATGGACAAATACACAAATTGGGGTCTGCACACAATGGAATACGGCTCAGCCTTACAAAAGACCAGAATTTCCGCTACAACACGGATTGAACCTGCAGACATTATGCTGAGTGAAATACGCCAGGCACAGGAGGACAAATACTCCCTCTCCCAAGTGAACCCATTTTTCCTGGTAGAAGCTGGAGGTGTTATGTTGAAGGTAAACATAATAAATGCGTACACTCGCAGGACACGACACGGACACAGAAACCCCACGTGCATATCGACACACTCAGGACGACCCATCAGAAAGACACGAAGAGACGGACCCACTGACACCTGCGTCAGAAGGAACCACGTGCCCGGGAGGGACTCTGAGCGAGGAGGGGACAGGCCTGCTCTCTGAGGACGACAGGACGCTGGGGACAGAAACGCAGGGAGACGCGTGGGGACGGAACGCCACTCTGTGCTCCTGGACGCGGGGGAATCCGTCCTGTGACAACGTCCGTCCTGCCCGGTGCGATCGGGACATCCGGGGCCGTGGACACCGAACCCCCCAGGACGCCGTGTCACACGCGGAACCGGCCCCCCGACCCGCGGGGCCACAGCGGCGGGAGCGCGAGCACCGCCCGGCCCGCGAACCGCGTGAGGACGCGGTGGGAACCGGGTCGTCGCGGAGCAGAAACACCGACGCGCGGCCCCGCGGCCCCGGAGCCCGGAGAGGGAAGACCCGACGGCCGCGCGCACAGCCCCCGCGGGTCCCCTGAACCCCGACTCCTCTCAGCGGGGTCTGCTCCGGAAGCTCCTCCTCCTCCCCCCGCCTCGCTTTCTCCTCACCTGCTCCTCCCGCGGCGGGTCCTGAGGAGGCCGGGTTCGAGTGGACGTGGCACCAAGTCCTCTGGAACCCTCCATAGCGGGTCCTGAGGAGACGGTGCTCCTGTTCCTGGGGATGCGGCTCCACGTGCCCCCGAATGCCCCACGGCGGGTTCTGAGGAGGCGGGGTCCCGTCGTCGTGTAGGCGTGGCACCACGTACCTCCGAGCCCGCACAGCGGTCCTCAGGAGACCTGATTTCTGTCTCTTGGACCGAGGACTCACCTCCTCCTGTATCCCCCACAGCGGGTTCTGAGCAAGCGAGCGCAGGAGGCAGGCTCAGTGCGCGTGCGCGCGCTGGCGTCAGGCAGCGGACCTCCGGCGACCCCTGCAGGCCTCCTAGGGTAAGAGTGTGCACTTGGAAAACAAGTAACAGGCAGACATATCACACAACACACAACAGGAGACAAGGCCAGGAGAGCGTGCTGTACAGAAAGATGAGTGTTTCCCAAAAGAGTTACAACTGAGCATGGCCACAGCATTCACCTTGTCCTTGTCTGCATTCTTCGTACAATCAGAGCTGCTGTACTCACAGAGGTCGCACCAGTTTCTGGATCTGCTAAAGGCCCTAGAAGGAATAGAGGTTTATTCTGATTTTAGTGGACTGTGCAAAATTAAAACAAACCCTCATCTCATTCTTCACAGACCTTCAACTTTTCCCTATACTCAGGTCCCTGACCAGAGGCAGAGGGTATCCCACATGCCTCAGGTGACCCCCACGGATAAGGGGGAGAATCATCCCCTCACCTTAATGCGGACCCCATGGTGCCCGGGTTCATGTTTTTCATAATGAATCAAATAAATGTGGACAGGTCGGGCTCAACTAGCAATTTAGAATTCATCAGTAAAACAGAGGTTTTTTAGTTTACATCATGGGAAATCACCATTTCATTACATATTAAGAATAAACAGGTGTGGCTCTAAAGACCATATGTGTTGGAATGTCGCTTATATCATGATGGAATTCTGTCTATACTGTTTTTGGTCAATGTCTTCAATTACAGAATTGGGTAATTTTGTAAAATATTCCAAGTGTTTTCCATGGATTAAACATGGCAGGTTTTTCATGGCCTTCTCTGCAAAGGTAACCACAAGTGCAGAGCAGCACAGTTCCCCCCTCACCCCAGGGGCAGTGCAGCATGGCCTTCTCAGCAATACAACCTGATCCGTACGCCAGCACCCATTTGTTTTTTGTTTTTTAAATGTTTTATTTTTATTTATTTCTGAGAGAGAGGGAGAGAGACAGACAGCATGAGCAGAGGAGGATCAGAGAGAGAGGGAGACACAGAATCTGAAGGAGGCTCCAGGCTCTGAGCTAGCTGTCAGCACAGAGCCCGACGCGGGGCTCAAACCCATGAACCATGAGATCATGACCTGAGCCAAAGCCAGATGCTTAACCAACTAAGCCACCCAGGTGCCCCGCCAGCACCCATTTGTAGTCTTCACCTATTCACTGAGGTAGCTGAGGGAGGGCCAGCCTCCCTCCTTCAGAAGCTTTTAGTCAGCTGGTAGATGATCACAGCAATTTTGTTCCAGGGATGCCTCTGGTCACTTTGACATCTCAGGAACCTCTGACATATCTTGCACGTGGGACACCACTCAGGAGTCGGGTGGGGGGGGAGGGTTTCATGGTAATGACCACTCTCTATCCAGGAGGAGCCTGGGAGCTTTTTTTTGGTCCCCGAGGACTCTCCCTTGGGATGCTGTTTTATCCCACTTTAAACAATTTGGATTTCAAAATTGTAAAGGACTGATCTCCTGTAACACTGCATGGCCTCAGTAGGATCTAGCAGTTAGATCTCCTCTGCAGGAAACAGGGCAAATGGATAGAGGGAGCTTAAGTCCAGGCCTTGACAGCTCTAAACGAAGACCCAAACCAAAAGGCCTCTCACAGACTGTTTACCCAAATGTATTTGGCTAGTAAACTCCTTCCTAACATACTGCATGTCTACACAGGCCTTCTCCAAATAAATCCAGGTCACTGGAAGAAACACAGGCCATCCCAGATGAAGGGGATTCTAACTCTCTCTCTCTCTCTCTCTCTCTCTGTCTGTTCCTCCTCCTAATACAGGTGGGGGCTTCTCCCTCATTGATTTCCAAGTAATGGTTCTAATTGGAGCTAACTGTGGTTAGTCTACCCCAGGATGGGGACTTTAAGGAATATTCCCAAGCAGAGCAGCTTGCCAAAGCTTCCTTTGTTTCTTGAACCTGATCTGACAGTTACTAGAAACCCACCCCATATAAACCCAGGAGACATGTAGTATTAAAAGACTGGAAGTATAATACAACAGCGGATTTAACTCCAAAATGGAAGGGCCCCTTAGTAGGTTGTATTATGTACTCCCACTATGGTAAAATTAGACCATTATTGATGGACTCATGTATCAAGAATTAAACTGTACCTTCCTCAAAGGAATCTAGTATGCAAGTTGACATGCTTTTTTTTTTTTTTAACAGTGAAAAGTAGACTTGGTTCTTTATTTTATTATTTTTTTTACAAATAGTTTATTGTCAAATTAGTTTCCACATAACACCCAGTGCTCATCTCCACGAGTGCCCTCCTCCATGCCCATCCCCCGTCCCCCCTACATCCATCAGTCCTCGGTTTTTGTCAGCCTTCAAGAGTCTCTCATGGTTTGCCTCTCTCCCTTTCCCCCACCATTTCCCCCCTTCTTCTCCCCCTTGGTCCTCTGTTAAGTTCCTCCTAATCCTCCTATACGTGCAAACATATGATATTTGTCCTTCTCTGCCTGACTTATTTCACTCAGCATAACACCCTTAAGGTCCATCCGTGTTGCTACACATGGCCAGATTTCATTTTTTCTCATTGCCATGTTTCCATGGTATAGATAAACCACATCTTCTTGATCCATTCATCTGTTGATGGACACTTAGGCTCTTTCCATGTTTTGGCTATTGTTGAGAGTGCTGCTATGAACATTGGGGTACA
>NW_027551559.1:11757887-11793365 GCF_008692635.1 Crocuta crocuta
GTTTCTTTGATGTCCCCTATGTTTTTTTCAAGCCCAGCTATTAATTTTACCATCATTAGTCTAAAATCTTGTTCAGTTATGCTGCTGATATCTGTTTTGAGCAGTTCATTAGCTGTCATTTCTTCTTGGAGTTTCTTTGGAGGAGAGCTCTTTCGTTTCGTCATTTTAGTTAGCTTTCCGGCTCTTGTTGGTTTTAAAGACCTGTTATCTCTCTGTATCTATGAGCGCTGCTATATCCAAGAAGACTCTTTGGCTGTCCAGGGACTATCCTTTCAGAGAGTGTTTTTTGAATGGTATCTCTTGGTCTCTCTTATTGGGACCTTGGTTATTTTATTTTCCTATTCGTAGTGCTATTTGGGACTCTCCACCTTGTGTACTCTGGCTTGTTTCTTGAGGTAGCTGTTAGAAGTCTTTCTCAGTGGAATCTGCATCCTTTCTCTCCCAATCTCTTGGGTGTGGTATGGTTTCCTACGGCTTCAGATCTTTTCCGTGTGATGCCTGGGCGCGAGTGCAGGTTCGGAGCTCCCTACTTCTCCGCCATCTTGCCCCTCCTCCTAGACTTGGTTCTGTTTGTTTCCATGCAGTAGAGCTTGGATATTATTAGGCTTCATTTTATCTCTGCTGCAATATCCCTTCTTGAAACCTCAGCACAGCCCTCAGAAGAAAGGCTGACATGCTTTCTTATTCCTACGAACCAGTGGAAGACCTCAAGCCTCTCTCTATATATATTCTTTCTTCTAATATTAACCTTATTTTGTTGTCTTTTCCGGTGTCTCTCTGCCTGGTGCCAAGACTCCTTCACAGCCATAAGTTCAAGAAGACAGATGATCCTTTCTACTCAAGGAGGTTCATAAATGTTGTCTACCTTGGATTGGCTGCCTCTGCCTGTGATAACTCCTATATATAAATACCTTCACCAACTGACCAATGTTGGCCCATAGGTAGGGACATCTCTATGCCCCCACTTAGCAGGAAGTTACAAAAGATGAGACTGTAAGGTCGAAGTAGCAGAGGGTGGTGAACCGAAGGTGCTCAAGAATGAGACAAAGGAGTCAAGGGGAAAAGGGGCTCAGCACACCTTTATTGAAAATAGCTCTCGGGTGAGGTTCCACAGCTTGGGGGTAGAAGCAANGGTATATATAGGACTGTAGTTCCGGGTCGAGACCCAGAAGGGCAGGTTTCCTTATTTGGTCTCGCTTTTTCTGGGTTGGATTTTGTTTCTGCTGAGGTGACCAGTGGCAGGAAACTGGGAGCGGGAAGCTGGTGGCGGGAAAGTCCTGAGGCTGTCACAAGATGGAGTCCCATCCGCAATCTTGGTGTCCTTTCCCAAACCCGTCAAGACCTGTTAGAGACCTACCATCCTCAGCAACCTCAAAGATTTTAAGGGTCAAAATCGTTCAGGGGGGAATGATGTGGGAAACAAAGGCGGAATGAAATGACAGATAAAGTTAAATTTCCTTATAACCTGCAGCCCATTGGCAAATACTTGAGGCAGGCTTAGTAAAATGTTTCTCTAGGAACTCCCTACTGGTTTAATGCTAATATTTTGCTAGGGGGAAATCATCCTTAGCTTAACAATAGCTAGGCCTCTGGTATCCTGTGAGTCTTCTTTAGCATATGAAAATCTCACTGGAAACTTCCTCTGGACTTTACCTCCCCCAACTCCATAGAATATAACCCATCTCCTCATGATACCTAGACAGCTCTTCCTGTCCACATATCCCGTCCTTGTGCTTTAATAAAATCACTTTTTTGCACCATAAATAAATAATAAAATAAAATAAAATAAAAAATACAAACACAAGTGGTTCCTGGGTGGCTCGGTCGATTAAGTGTCCGACTCTTGATTTCTGCTCAGCTCATGACTGCATGATTGGTGAGATGGACCCCACATTGGGCTCTGTGCAGACAATGTGGATCTCTCGAAACAAATTAACATTAAAAAAATAAAGCACAAACACAAAGACTAATCCAAAAAAGAGAATAATTAATAATATAGACTTTATAAAATTAAAACTTCTACTCTGATAAACCTTGTTCAAAGAACCAAAAGACAAGCCACAAACTAGGAGAAAATATTTGCAAACCATGTATCTGAATTCAGAATGTATCCTAAATCTAAACCTTAGCTCTCTCAAGGTCTTTTACCTCTAGGTTGGAACCCACAAACTCTAGTTACTGAGTCTAGTACTCTCCCTAATGAGTCCTCTGGACAACTGGGTTCTCCTTTGATCTTGTACCCCAGCCTAAACTCATTAACCATTACCTCCAGTGCCTCAAGACTCCCTCTAACTCCTTTCCTCATCTCCTAAACTCTAATTCCCTAAATCATAACCATTGGATCCCTTGAATCTCTCAACTAATAAGCAATCATCCCCCAAACCTTCTACATATATACTCAATACTGTCACCAACTAAACAAGCACCCTCTCAAACCCTTACTCACTTACCCATAAACACTCTCAAACACTCACTCACTCACCCTTAAATCATCACCTTACACATTTTGAACCCACTGGCTCCCCAGACACCATGCACTGAACCTCCTAATCCCCCCCAAACACACACTAGCTCACCCCATCATTCACTCACTCTTCAAAAACATGTTGCCTCAAACCCAATAACACTCATTCCCTCTTCTTCCCACCTCCTCACACTAAAACATCCAACTCATAGGGTGTGTAGCCAAAAAACATATGCTATAAACCCATAACCATACACCATTCAACAACAGAATCATAAAGCCATAATCTATAGACCACACACCATGAACTCCAACTGGATACTGTAAGTCATAGGAATAAACCATAACCATGATCCACACATCATGAGTCAGAATGATAATCATAAACAAAAGCAACATAAACAATCATAGCAACACTATTCACAATTGGAAAATGGTATACAATATGCAAACATACCACAAAATGTAGATGAATGTACAACATGAGGTTGATCCATAAACTGAAAATTTCCAACACACCAAGGAATGAAGTAAAATTGTATAGCTGTTGGAGAAAACTGAATGATGCTTCCTCAAAATCTTAAAAATAGAATTAATTAGTATACCTCGGGTATATACCCCAAATATTTGAAACCAGGGACTAACTCTGTATTTCTTCCCCCAAATTCATAGAAGCATTATGCACAATAGTCAAAAGGCTAAACCGACCAAAGGTCTATTGAAGGGTGAATGGGTGATGTATACACAATGGAATATTATCCAGCTGTGCAAAGGACTATAGTACTGATTCATATCACAATATGGATGAAACTTCAATTCACTATGACAAGGGTAATAATCCAATCACAGAAAAGAATATTATAAGAATCTGCATGTTTGGGATATCCAAAATAATCAAATTCACCTACAAAAAGTAAAATATAGTTGCCAGGCAGAGAGGAAAGGGAAATGGGGCAATTAATATTTAATATACAGAGAGGTATATTTTCACTAGGTCAAAATTTAAACATTCTCAAGGTGGAAGGTGGTAGATGTGTGGACAATGGGAATATACTTAGCGGCATACATTGTAGACTTAAAATGTTTTAAATGGTCACTATTATGTTTTGTAAATGAACCACAATTAAAGTAATGACTGAAGTACTAAACATGTCACAACATGAATGCAGACTGAAAACATACTAAATGACAGATCCCACAGAGAAAAACTGCCAGATTCAGCCCTCTGTGATCTTTAAATCAATCATGGTTGTACAGTGAGTGAAAGTCTCGGGAAGAGTAAAGTAGGTCACAACAGGAAAAGTCATTGTCACAGAGTTTGGGCAGGTGATGACAGTTGACATAGTCTCTGGGTTGGATTATAATGGGGAAACCATAATTTCCCCATTTTGGAAATGTCCATTTATAGAATTGTCCATTTTACCCAAAGTGATGTAAAGATTCAATGGAATCCCTCCCAGTCAACATTCTAGTACCATTTGGCACACAATTAGAATAATCCTAAAAGCTGTATGAAACCGCAGAGGACCACGAATAGCCACAGAATCTGTATAAAGAAGAACAGACCAGGAGGCATCAGACCCTGATCTTAAGCCATATTACAAAGCTATAGTAACCAAAACAGTATGCTATTGGCTAAGAGACAGAAAGACCGATGGAGCTAAACAGAGAGCTCAGAAGCAAATCCACACATATGTGATCAATTAATTTGCAACAAAGGAGCCAAGAATACACAACGGTGAAAGGACAGTCCCTTCAATGAATGGTACTGGGAAAACTGGACAGCGCCAAGCATAACACCAGGCCCCTATCTTACACCACACAGGAAAACTAACTAAAAACCCACATCAGCTGAGAGGGAGGAGGAGCACAGGTACAGAGGACAGGGCTGTATGGATATCAATGAGCCCTGGTGCTCTGACAGGATCTATTCCCAGTGGGGACATTGGCGGGACCTGCAGTGATTCTGATTTCCTCTTGAGCCCCTCTGATTATGTTCCAGCAAAAACAACACTGGGCTCAGGTGTCTCCTGGTGATGTTTCCAACTCTGAAACAGTAGCTTTATAAGAGAACAAGAGACTGTGTTTCAGAACCTTCCTCCATGAGGGAAGGAGGAGGGAAATTGAAAGGGATGAACCCAAGGAGATTTTCCTGGAGGGCCCCTGTGGGGAGAGGCAAGGACCGGACAGCACACCCAGGGCCTCCCACGCACATGGGAAAGGCCCTGTTCTGAGGGCATGAGGACCAAGCACCCGCCTCCATGCCAGAGGGGTCCTTCTCTCAGTCCTGGCTGAGGATGCTGTCCTGGAGAGGGGTGTTCCAAGTTTGCACATGAATCTCATGGTTTAGGGTCAGAATCCTGATGGGGGACCTGTTGCCCAAGCATGTGCTCCGGGTGACACTGGTTATCAGGCACACCAGAAGTTACCTGCAAGGGGGCCCTCCCATGAAGACTTCTGAGAGGTGGGCCAGAGAGGGATAAGATGGGCTGGGAGGGAAGGTGCACATCTTACCCACAAATACCATCTCTGGCCGCCCCCCCAAGTGTCAGAGTCTTGGGGGACTCCAGCCACTGAACCCAATCCCTTCCCTTGCTCACTCTGACCCCCCCACCCCACCCCAGTGACTGTCTCCTCAGCATTCACACTGGGATCAAGACCAGCTCCTTAACACATCCGGCATTCAAGGGATTCCTGTTGACCACTGGTGGGCCCCACTCCTGCCCGGGCACCGGTCCTCCAGATGCGTGGTGCCAAGCAGGCCTCAAGGGGGAGACCAGAGCAGAGTGGGTGGGGGGGGCGGGAGCAGCATACTGGGCTGGACTAGTTCTACTATTCTATTTTTAACATCTCCATAACACCTACCATGGCACAGACCCCAGCCAGTCACTGGGGCTACAGAGACAGGAAACCCCCACTCTATGCGGGAGGGGCATTGTGAGGGCCCCACTGACCCCAGGCCGACCACTGACCACAGAGCCCTGCTCATTGTCCATGACCTTTGAACACACCTACAGCCAGCCCATCCTCAGAGCACCCAGGCTTGGGGTCTTAACCATGTGGCACCTTTCCTCAAAACAACAGGCCTAGAATGCCACCACCACCCACTACAGCCCTCAAGTTTCCAGAAAGCCCACATGTTCTGCTGGATATCTGCAGGCTGGAGGGGGATAAGCCTAGAAAGTGATACCCCTGTGGAGGAAATTCTGAGGAACTGTCTTCCCCAACCCCACAAGTCCTTCCCTCTGGACTCCTGGACCCCTCATGATCGATAACATTTTAAGGCGTGATACCCCTCCAACATCAATGGGGGGTGTCTTTATCATTGATGGGGGCTTCCCCCATCGTCCAAGTGGTGGTGCCTCCTTCTTCGTTGGGGGGAGGGTAGCCATGACAGTCCTCCATGGTCAATAGGGGGGTGACTCCATCGTTGATATGGAGGGTGCATATGTGACACCCGTCCGTCATAGATGGAGTGGTACCCCCATCAACTATGGGGGTATGCCGGCGTGACACTCTTCCATCGTCGTTGGGGGGTGTCCCCATTGTTGATGCTGGGGTGCAGGTGAAATAGCCATTCATCATTGGGTGGAGAGTGCCCCCATCATCGATGGGGGGGTGCCGGCATGACACCCCTCCAACCTCGATGCTGGGATGTGGTGTGCAATCGTGACAACCCTCCCTCATCCATGGGGGGTTTGCGGGGTACAAGGGTGACACCCCACTATGGCCAATGGGGGTGTGCAGGGAATTGAAACAATGCTGTCCTCAATGGGAGGAGAATATGTTTCGTGTACTGCAGGCGGCTGTTAGGGATGGGGTTCTTATAAGGACTCAGGCATTCCTATATATACAATTTTAAGAACTTAATAGCAAAAAAATGCAACCAACTCCTAATTTCATACTGGATAATTTAACAATGGAAACAATGGAAATAATAATGCTAGTATGAGTAGCAAGAAATATTTCTCCTTGCATAAGCTTATATCAGAGCAGATAACCACTGAGAGTTACCAATAAAATAAAGTAAACTTACTGTAAACTATCAGACCAATTGTTGACCCAACACAGGTATGCAATCCAGGAAAGATTCCAACAAGTCAAAGGAACTCAGCAAACACAAACCCCGCCTCTTGACCAAAAACATCACCTCTAGCATTTACCTGCTATAAAACAAAGAATGGGTTGACCGCCTTATGCCATTAGTCTCCAACTATTCCAAAACAGACAAAGCTTTCAAATTCATTGTAGACAGCCAGCATTACCCTGATAACAAGATCAGATAAGGACACTACCCTAAAAGAAAATTACAGGTGAATATCTCTGATAAACATAGATGGGAAAACCCTCAACAAAATATTAGCAAACCAAATCCAGAAATACATTAAGAAAACATTATTCCCCATGATCGAGTGGGATTTCTCCAAGGATGCAAGGGTGATTCAATATTCACAAATCAATGTGATACATCATGTCAATAAAAGAAATGTTAAAAAACATCCATATGATCATATCAATAGATGTACCTGACACCTGTCAGAATGGCTATTATCAGAAAACAACAAAGGGGCGCCTGGGTGGCTCAGTTGGTTAAGTATCCAACTCTTGATTTCAGCTCGGGTCTCATGGTCATGGGATGAAGCCCTGTATTGGGCTCCTTGCTGAGCATGGAGCCTGCTTGGGATTCTCTCTCCCTCTCTCACTACCCCTCCCTTTCTCATGCTCACTCTCTCTCAATATAAATTAGTAATAAAACCATTTTTAAAAAGACAATTGTTAGGAAGGATGTGGAAGAAAAGGAACCCTCATCACACACTCACTGTTGGTAGGAATGCAAGCTGGTGCAGCCACTGTGGAAGACAGTATGGAGGTTCCTCAATAAATTACAAATAAAACTACCTTATGATCCAATAATCCCACTGCTGAGTGCCCAAAGAACACAAAAAAACAATAAATCAAAAAGAAATATGCACGCTTATGTTTATTGCAGTATTATTTTAAAACAGTCAAGGTATGAAAGCAATCCAAGTATTCATCCATAGAAAAATGGATAAAGTATAGGATGGAATGTCACTCAGTCATAAAAAATGAAATCTTGCCATTTGCAGCATGGATGGACCCATAGGGTATAAAGTTAAGTGAAAGGAGTCAGAGGAAGAAATCCATAGGATTTCACTCATATATGGAATTTAAGAAACACAACAAATGAACATAGATGAGAAGAGAAACAAAATAGACTCTTAAACATAGAGAACAGATGGTCACGAGGGGAGGTGGGTGAGGGGAGGGGTAAAATAGGTGAAGGGAATGAAGGAAACACTTAACAGGGTGAGCACCTAGTAATGTAGAGCAAAGCTGAATCACTGCACACCTAACACTAATCTAACACTTGAATTACACTTGAATAAAAAAACAAATGATCCAAGCTGAAGCAGAGAGAAATAAACCCACCTCGGTGACCCATGGGAGAGTATCAAGCCATCTAACATACGTGCAATGGGAACGTCAGAAGGAGAACAAAGATTCAGACAGGCTTCCATTCTAAAGCAGGGCTCGGATGGAGACATATACCTTAAGATGAAATTTGTGAAATGATTGAAGTCTTTTTTTTTAATTTTTTAATGTTTATTTATTTTTGAGAGAGAGGGAAAGAGAGTCAGAGCATCAGTAGGAGAGGGACAGCGAGAGAGGGAGACACATAATCTGAAACAGGCTCCAGGCTCTGAGCCATCAGCACAGAGCCCGACATGGGGCTCGAACCCACAAACCACGAGATCGTGACCTGAGCTGAAGTCAGACGCTTAACCAACTGAGCCACCCAGGCGCCCCTGAAATGATTGAAGTCTTCATTTTAAGTTAAAAAAAAAAAAGAGTAAAGTAAAGCCAAAGCCAGCAGAAAAAAGGAAACAAGAGTGGAAATCAATAAAACAGAAAACATAATAGGGAAAGATTTTTAAGTTGATTTTTTGAAAAAGTTAACATGCTACTAGCTTAGAAGGATTAACAGTGTAAAGGGAATATTACAAATGAAAACCCATCACTACAGTCTTATAGACACTAAAAATGATACTATGAACAGTTGTTTCAATAAGTTTGACAATTTTTTTAAAGTCAATACATTCCTGGAATGAGACAAATTACCAAAACCGACCAGGAAGAAATGTAAAGTCTGAAGAGATTTTTTCACTAGCTTCCTCTCCCTGCCACTCCCACCCCCAGCTTTTTAAGGCACAATATAAATGCCAGCTAATCTGGGGTGCCTGAGTGGCTCAGTCAGTTGAACATCAGACTTTAGCTCAGGTCATGATTTCACAGTTCATGAGTTCTAGCCCCACGTCAGGCTCTGTGCTGACACTTCACAGCCTGGGGCCTGCTTCTGATTCTGTGTCTCCCTCTCTCTCTGCCCCTCTTCCACTCATTCTCTCTCTCTCTCTCTCTCTCTCTCTCAAAAATAAACATAAGAAAATTTTTAAAAATGAAATAAAATAAATGCCAGCTAATGTGGATGGTGGGGTGGGGAGTTATTAAGTGTTTAGAATGCTTCTGGGCAAATAGGCAGTGCTATGTAAGTATAAGCGCTTGTCTTTTAGGTTTTTTTTTTTTTTCACTATTTATTTTTGAGAGAGAGAGAGTGTATGGGCTGGGAAGGGGCAGAGAGAGAGAGAGGGAGAGAGAATCCCAAGCAGGCTCTGTGCGGGCAGAACAGAGCCCAACGTGGGTCTCGATCCCACAAACCGTGAGATCATGACCTTAGCCAAAACCAAGAGGCGGAGGCTTAACTGCCTGAGCCACCGAGGTGTCCCTAGGCTCCTGTTTTCATTTCCCCCTAGGTGTGAAATGCTCTGTCATCTGGAGAACTCGTACACCTGCAGCTGAGTTATTACAGCAGAGGCAACAAGCCTGATCACCAGCCCTGCGCCTGAACCCCGGCTGGCCTGGCTCCGCCTTCCACTACACAGCCCTCACCCTGACCCCCACGTCCAGTCCTCTTTGGATGATTTTGGCCCAAGTGTTTCTTGTCTCTTGAACACGCAGGCACTTCCTGGGCTGCCGAGCGTCTGGGACAAGCAGAGCCAGGGCCGCCGCCACAGCGCAGAGGCCTGGCCGATTTCTGTCCCGCTTCGAGGGTAGTGGGTCTGGAGAGTTCCACTGGGTGGGGCCGGGCGCCAGTTCAAGGGAGATGCAAATGAACCGGCTTAAAGGGCTTACCCAGGGAAGGGCCAGCAGGGCCCAGCAGTAAACCATGCCGGTGGCTAGAGGGGCATTACCTGCCCAGCTGTCATCCCTAAGCAGAGAAGTCAGAGGGGACTGGAGGAAGGGGAAGGTAGAGTCCAGGAAGCAGGTAAGGGAAAAGCAGTCTGGGGCCCCCACCACCCAGGGAGGTGTGCTCGGGGGGCGGGGGGCGGGGGGTGTCTGCACCAACTTCCTGCCTGCCTTGCAGAGGCTGGAGACCTCATTCCCTGCCGCCAGGGCTGGGGATGTCCTGACCGGGGCTTTTCCAGGACCTGGCACAGCTGTGGGTCAACATGCCCCCAACCCCCGGCCCAGGCCCTTCCCTGCTCTAGCGCCTCAGCCATGTCTCCAGAGTCTGGGAGCAGCTGGGGGCCCAGCACCAGCCTCCTGACCCCCCACCTTACTGACTGGCAGAGGCCGAGCTGGGCCAGTGCAGCAGGTGGGCCAGTCCTATAGTGCTGCTCTGGGCTGGTTTCCGGAGGCCTGCCGAGAGCCTGTGCCTCCAGACTTCCTGGGGGTGCTGGGGGGCCCGGACCCCCTGGACTACAGCTCTTTTCTGCTCAAGACAGCTGCGTGTTATGGGCTGGATGTCTGTGTCCCCCACAGTTCATAGGTTGAAACCCTAAGCCCCAGTATGATGGTATTTGGAGGTGGGGCCTTTGGGAGGTAAATAGGTTGAGATGAAGCCATGTGGGTGGAGCTCCCATGGGATTAGAGTCCTTCCAAGAAAAGAAGGAAAGACCCACGACTTCACTCCTCTCTCAGGCACGTGAGGAAGAGAAATCACTGGAAACTGAGCTCATTGGCCCCTCACCCTTTGCACATGCTGTTCTGCCTGCCTGGGCTGCCCTCCCTTCCACGCATCTGCCGGCCGCACTCTGACTCAACCTCCAAGGCCAAGCTGACGTGCCACCCCTCTTCTGCTGTCCCCCCCCGGGAATCTCTTCCCTGTGTCCATGATGCACAGAGATAACAGCTTCCTCCCAAGCCCCCGGCACTGGCACCAGCGTGTGTCAGGGCAACAGTCTGCAAATACTGACGGAGCGCCAGCCAGTGTTCTCGCCACCCAAGGGCCATGGTGAGGAGTGCTGCACAGACCAGGAGTACCCACCCGTTACCAGTCGGTCTGGCACTCTCTGAGCTGGGTGACCTGGGGCAGTCCCTGAACTTCTCTGTGTCCTGTCTGAAAAATTGAGGCCGGCAGGGCTGTTAACACTGTAAATGGCCTGTCAGGGTCCCCAGCACGGGTCAATGCTCTGCAGGTGATGGTGACCACGGTCAGTGGGACAGACAACCAGACAGACGTGGGGAAAACTCTGCCCCAGTCCTGAGAGCCATGAAGGGAACAGTCTGTTTAGGGTGGTCAGGGAGGACTTCCCAGAGGAGGTGATGCTTGAGTGAAGGT
Organism: Crocuta crocuta; assembly: GCF_008692635.1. Taxonomy (NCBI): domain Eukaryota; kingdom Metazoa; phylum Chordata; class Mammalia; order Carnivora; family Hyaenidae; genus Crocuta; species Crocuta crocuta. The sequence continues at coordinate 11,768,990 of NW_027551559.1, forward strand.
GACCTGAACGCCTCTGAGCATCTGCCATCGCAGATACAGGGCTTCTTAGGTGGGGACACCCCCGGTGGCCGGCCAGGCAGTCCAGCAGCAGGCGGGCCCTGCAGGGGTGTGGCGGTGCGGATCAGAGGGAGGGAGCCTCCTGTGNTACTCTCTCTATCTCCCTCTCTCTCTCTCAAAAATAAATAAACATTAAAAATTTAAAAAACAGTTTTTATTGGAAGAGATGGTGGAGCACCAAAGAGGAGGGCCGAGCACTGGGGAGACGCGGAGAGGAGGCGATACTTCAGCTAGCAGGGTAGGGAGGCAGGGTGGGGGTCCCCGTAGCCTGCGGGAGAAGTGGGAGAAGTAGGAGGGGCCAAGCTGGGTGGAGGTGAGCCCTGAGGGTGCTGGGCAGGCACTGGAAAGCTCGGGTGAGGCCTTTGAAGGCCATGAGGTCTGGCCTTGCTTCTATTGTTTATAAGGAGCAGAGAGGGGCAACGAAGTCCTCAGAGCTTCTGGTTGCTCCCTGTGTGGGCCTGGCCTGACTTAGCCTGCTCCCCTCCCCCATCCCCTCTGCACCCCCCTCTCCTGTTCCCGTGGCCAAGTCCTCTCCCTTTTTGCTCCAGGGTATTCCACCTGTCTAGGTGCTGGGCGGGGCCCTATTTCACAATTAGAGTCTTGCCAGAAATGGGGTTGAGTCACAGTGTCCCTCAGGGGTCTGGACCCCCCAGATGTCCCCTGGTGGGGTGTCCCCATGCCTTCTGTGACCGTAGATAAATCTCTCTGAACACGTTTCTTCATCTGTAAAGCAGGAGTGGTAATGCATTGTCTCGCCAGCAGAGCACTGGAGAGCGGAACAGGCCAGCACCTGGACTGGAGGCTGTCAGAACATACTGGCCCCTGTGACTGAGTCTGTGGTCTCAACAAGCGGCCAAGGCCAGACGCCTGGCACAGGCACTGACCATGGGCTCTAGGCCCATTTCATCAGTGCTATTCACCAGTACTGTTACTGAGGGTGAAGAGCCTAAGTAACGTCATTTTGAGATTAAGGCCTCCATTAAGAGCAACCTCGGGCTACATGTAGCCCCAGTTCCAGAAGAAGCCTCAGATTGTTCAAGGCTAAAGCCACCCTCAGGCCACTCTCAGATCAGCTAGTCATTCCTGTGGTCTGAGTCAGGGCTGGGAACTGCAGATACTTTGTACAAATTAACCAATTACTCACCACTTGCCTAAACCCCACGTAGGCCCTTTGAGCCCACCTCATAATTAGTCATTTCTAAAAGATACTCAAAGGTCATGATTGGGTCCCCGCCAAAAGTAACGGACACCTCACAGATACTGAATAGTCAAAACTATTACCTTGGGTGCTGTACAATTGTAATTGGAGCTTATATGATGATGTCATACGTACAACGTGTGCACTGTAACCCCCCGTCCCTTACCCCATAAAAACCCTGCTCACTACTGTTCGGGGCTTCACCCTGCTGCCACGACACCGGCAGGCAGGTGAGCCCCTGCTTGAGCTTGTAATAAAGACCTTTTTGTACTTGCATTGGTGTCGGCTCCTTGGGGGTCTCAGGGGACTCGTGAATTGGGCATAACAAGGGCTGTTGGTAAGTAGCTGTGGCCTGAGCCCCTCCCACTGCCTGCCTGCCTGCCTGTGTGGAACTGCTCCCCGCTTCCCCACAATTCAGTGACTAGAAGGGTAAAATCTGGTACAGCAGCGAGCCTCCAGGATGCCCTGAAATAGTTCATCTCTGCATCTCAGGTTTTCCTCTCGCCAAATCAATAGGGTCCTCAGGCATGAAGGAGAGGCCATAGGGAAACACTGAAGGCCCCTAGGGAATGACTGAAGGGCCTCAGGGAATGACTGAGAGGCCCTGTAGCACCTCACCCTCTTTGCCACCATGTCCCTGGGGGACAAGTGCCAAGGCAGAGGCAACTGAAACTCCTCTGAGTCAACAGAGGGCAACAAACCCACAGCACTGGCGGAGCACCTACTAGGCAGCCCACTACTACTGTGTGCTGGGCCTTGCACTGCCTGCTGGGGAAAATGGAAGAAGCCATCCGGGGAGCTCACATCCCAGAGCCTTGCAGGCAGAGGAGACTGGACCTACTGCCAGACGGTAATTTTGGCTTTGACAGCCTAATGCTCTTTCTTTCCTTTTTTTCTTTTCTTTTTTTAAGTTTATTTGTTTAAATTGAGAGAGGCAGAGATAGCACAAGTTGGGGAGGGGCAGAGAGAGAGAGGAGTCGGAGAGAATCCCAAGCTGGCTCCACACAGAGCCAGTATGGGGCTCAAACCCATGAAACTGTGAGACCATGACCTGATCCAAAATCAAGAGTCAGACACTTAACCGACTGAGCCCCCCATGTGTTCCCAGAGCCTAACTTTCTCTGTCACAATGACTTTGACTCTTTGGAGGGATCCAAAGCAGCTGTAAACAATACATAAATAATAAACAATACATAAATACACAAATAAATGGTGTGGCCATGTTCCAATCAAACTTTACCAAAAGAGCATAGAACGGAGGTCCCAGAAATAAACCCTCACATACATGGTCAGATGGTCTTAGACTAGGGAGCCAAGACCACTCCACGGGGAAAGGTCAGTGTTCAACGAATGTGCCTTGGAAACTGGATTCCACGTGCAGAATAAAGTCAGGTCCAAACTTCACACCATATAAAAAATTAATTCAAATAGATCAAAGACTTAAACATTAGAACTAAAACTATAAAATCTTAGGAAGAAACATACAGAAAACTTTAGGACACTGCATTTGGCAATTATTTTTTTGGATATAATATTAAGGCAGTCACAGACAAAACATACACAGGCACCAAAGGAAAAAACAGTTAGATTGGAATTCATCAAGATTAAAAGCTTCTGTATATAAGAGGACACAACAACAGAGTGAGAAGAAAACCCTTGGAATGAGATTTGTAAATCACGAATTTGATAAGGGATTGCCATCCAGAATATATAAAGAGTTGTTAAAACTCAACAATAAAAAAGAATCCAATTTTAAAATGTGTGAAGTGTTTGAACAGACACACAGGACCAGAATGCACATGAAAAGATGCTCAACTCAGGCAAATGCAAATCAAAACCACAGTGAGATATCATTTCACACCCGTTAAGAGGGCAGTTACCAAAACCCAAAACAAGCACTGGGTAAGACGTAGGGAAAACGGACCCCATGTGCACTGCTGGTGGGAAGGTAACATGGTGCAGCAGCTGTGGGAAATAGTATGGCGGCTCCTCATAACAGTTCATATAGAACTATCATACAATCCAGGAATTCCACTTCCAGGTAAGAATGGAAAGAATCTGGAAGAATGGAAAGCAGCAGCTCGAAGACATATCTGTACACCATGTTCAGAGAAGCATGAATCACAGTAGCCAAAGGGCAGAAACTGATCTAGTGTCCAGCAACGGATGAATGGGTAGTACAAATGTGATGTATCCACACAGAGAATATTATGCAGCCCTGAAAAGGAAGGAAGCTCTGACACACGCCACCACATGGATGAATCTTGAGGACACTGTACTAAGTGAAATAAACCAGTCACAAAAGGACAAACACTACATGATTCACTCACACGAGGTCCCTAGAGTCATAAAACTCAGAGGCAGAAAGCAGAATGGTGGCTGCAGGGGCTTGGGGAGAGGGGCGGAGAAGCAGGGGGAGCTGGTGTTTAATGGGTCAGGGTTTCAGTTTGGGGAGATGGAAGAGTTCTGCAGATGGGTGGTGGGGACGGCTGCACAGCAGGGTGAGGCTACCCATGCCTCTCACCCTCACACCCACGGTTACAATGGTAAATATTGTGTGATGGAGATTTAAAAAAGTAAGTGGACAATAAAAGCCACAGGCCCATGTGAACACACTGTTTGGTCCCCCCAACCCCATCCTTCGAAAGGGACGCAGAGAACAGGACCCCCCTGCGCATGGGGCGTCTGGCTTCCGACGGGCACAGAATGAGGGCGGCTGCAGACATTCTGATCACGCTGGACGGCGATGAGGCCGATCATGGGTGCCAGGATTACGAGTGAGATGGAACCCTGATTTTCCAACATGGCGCGGACTCTGGTTCTCCCAGGACAACAGCACTTCTGCTGGCCTCTCGGTCAGCAGAAGAGGCCGTCACACCCCGCCTGGGGAGCTCAGTAGCACCCCCTGGTTCTCTGCGGGGCCGCCTGGGAACCGGCCGGTGACTGGGGCACTCTCCCAGGGAGGCTTTCAGAACTCTTTTTGGCCACGGCGGCATGCTCCTTGGAAGGCACTCCCTGGGTGCAGGGACAGTGTGAGGACATAACACACACGGGCCAGCTCAGGGACAAAGTGTGCATGGGGCTGGCTGGGCCGTCTACAGCAGCAGTGACCTTCAGGTCCCACGAGACAGGGTGAGGGCTCTCTGTCCCTCTCCCTCCCTCCTTCCCAACCTCACTGGATCCTTAGGATCGCTCTGAGAGGTGGTGACTGTGGCTGTGTCCCATTTACAGATGAGCAAACTGAGGCTTGGTGGGAGCAGACATTCTCAGCCCCAGGCTGACTCCAGCTTGTGTTCCTCAAGCCTGGCCTCTCCCGCGAAGATGAGACACAGTGCAGGCAGGGCAAGGGAGCGAGGGAGGGTCCCAGCTCCAGATCCCAGCTCTGAGGCTCTGAATCTGTGTGCCCTCAGGCAGGCGTGTAGCCTCTCTGGTCTCCCTGAGCTCCTCCTCCACAAGGCCTCCACCTGGCACACATTCAATTAACGTTAATTCTTCCTCTTTCCTTCTGGAAGGAGGAGCAGCTCACAGTCTAGAGGGAGGAGGCAAACATTTAACTAAGAAGAACTCAGAACAAGACCCAACCTGACCACAGATCATTCTCACGGAATGGTATGTGTCACTCTCCGCACACTCCTGTCTTGAGGCGCCCATAGAAAGCTGCTCCCTGAGACACAAGAGGCTTCACAAAGTACAGTCTCCCTGGGGCTCCTGCGGTCTGAAATCCCTGAACTGAGGACCCACCGTTTAGGGCCCTTCCCAGGATTTCTAAAGCCTACAAAAGAGAGAACTCTGTAACTGGAGCTGGGACTCCCCTGCAGCAAACAAGAGAAACAACAGCTGGCCTGGGCTGGCCTGGGAAGCTGGGGAGGGCCTCTTCCAGGGCCGAGGAGGCCAGGGCAGGCCCAGACCCACCATGGACCCAGGGCTCGGGGACAAAGATCTTCTACACTCCGTGAAGGGCCCCTTGGCACCAGGGTCTGAGACCAATTGCCAGGAGGCAGTGCTGGAGCCCCCTCGGGGTCCGACGGGACCATGCTGTGACGTCGGAAGAGCATGGAGTCTGGCGTTAGACCGCGTGGGGTCAAATCCCAGCTCATTCCATCACTGACCTGCTGCGTGACCCCGGGCAAGCCTCCTAAGGGCTCTGAAACGAAGCTTACTCATGTATAAGATGCGTGTAGAAACAGTGCCTCCTTCCTGGGTGGTGAGGACCCCATGGAACACTCAGACCAGGGCCCGGCACATCACAAGTGCTGCGGAAGTGAGTTGCCATAAACATCATCAGAGGCCATGACTCTGCGTCCCTCAGAGCAAGGGTGGAGACTTCCCTGCAAGGACTCTACTCTGTTCCAGGCTTGAGGGTGCTGGGGTACGGTTCCCAGGGCTCTCCCTTCACTTACTGGGCATTTACTTCTGAAAAAATATTTTTTTAACATTTGTCTATTTTTGAGAGAGACAGAGACAGAGTGAGAGCTGGGAGGGGCAGAGAGAGAGGGAGACACAGAATGCGAAGCAGGCTCCAGGCTCTGAGCTCTCGGCGCAGGGCCTGACAGGGGACTCAGACCCATGCACTGCAAGATCATGACCTGAGCCGAAGTCGGCCGCTCAGCGACGGAGCCCCCCGGGCGCCCCCACGATCTCTGCATCTCCGCTCTGCAGTCGTCCTGGGACTAGGCCCTTACATCATCTTTTTGCTTCGTTGTGCCGGTGAGTTCCCTGCTACTGCATCACCCCACGCTCCTCCACCTGGGACGGGCACAGCCCCAGTTCTGTGCGGGGAGGATGCAGACAGAGGATCTGGGATACATCTTTCTGGAGCATCCACTTTACTCCAAGATTTAACATGACGCACTCCCTCCTCCCCATATGAAAAACACAAGAGCAAGAGAGGAGCGAGATGCCTCAGGAAAATCAGTCCAGTCTCTAAAGCTTCACCCAGCTGGGGACAGAAGGACAGACCTACAGCTAGGGCGGCCTCTCCTCTTGTAGGCTGTAGCATGGTAAACCCTCTCGATTGGAATCCACTGCAGAGAACTCTGAGGGGTGTGCACAGTCCCACGGTCCACGGGACCTGATCTTCCTGGGCCTCCTTGTCCACACAGGGCACCCATCCCGTGTCACACACCAGCCCGTGTTGGTCCAGCTGATGGCCACTCTCCTGTGCCTGTCCCTGGGCTTCCTCAAGGTCTGCATCTTTCTCTCCACTTCAAAGGCAGGGACGGGAACCTTGGTGGGCCTCAGTCACTCAAGCGTCCCACTCTGGGTTGGGGCTCAGGTCTAGATCTCACAGGAGCTTAGACCGTGTAGCTCTAAGGAACTCAGGTTGACTTATGAAACGTGGAGCCATAAAGACCCTTGGGAATGTGGGCCTGGGACCTTCCTTCCACGGTTCCCAGCAGCCTCCCCACGAGAGTCAAGAATATCTCTTCCTGGCCGGTGCAGGAACCTGAGGATCTCTCGGGGACCTCGGGAAGAGGAATTCGCCCACTTCTGCGGGGACTGCAGGCCTGTCTGCAGGAAGTCCTCTCTGCTTGGCTTCGGGCCCCAAGAGGCTGCTAAAGGTCAATCTGGAGATCCCTTAGAAAAGGCTCTGGCCGAGCAGACTTGAAAAGATCCTTATGATCAATCGCTATTCTTTCTGCACTCATGTAGGTAATTAGGCCAAGCATGTTAAAACTGGACTTGTTCTATAAGCGAATTAGTCTCGATTTGGCTCTCTCTGGAAATGAGGGATTTTCAAGAGAAAAACTGTGTTGCAATAATGCATCTTTAGGGATGGTCACTTCTAGTTCCGATTGTCTTTCAAAGCTTGTTGTCTGCCTAAATTTAGAGCCGGACAACTTGAGCTAAACTTCTGAAAACTTGTCGCAGTAGCACAGGTACAGACAGGCTTCTTGCTTGTTATTCTGTGGGAATAATAACCCCACGGGTATAGGATTTAAACATCTGGGGGATGGGACGGATTCCCCCAACCAGTGTCTGCAAAGATTCTTCCTTCTGTAGACCTATCAAGAGACAAAGATGCCAGTGCTTTCTTCATGATTCACTTGAGGCTGGGGTATTTCATAAATCTCTAAGCATGCAAACCACGTCCCCCCTAAGCCTGACCTGACAGTCACTAGAAACCCACCCCATATAAACCCAAAATACCTGGTTTATTCAAAGGATGGAAAGCCTATGACAACTGGGCATTTGACTCCCAAACGCAAGGGCTGCAGTCAAGTTATGGGGGGCATTTTTCACCAGCTCCTGTATCTAAATAACACTTGTACCCCGTTTTGCAGGATATCAATGAGCAAACTCACGTGCCTTCTTCTTCCTGTGAGCCTGTGGAAGACCTCAAACGTCTCTTAGAGGATGGTCACAACTCTCTTTTTTGGTCTCTTTTCCCAAGTTCTACTAACAATTCTTTCTTACAATGGGCCATTGAAAAGAACCACCACAGACATTGGGGTCACATGCCAGAAAGCCCCATCGGATTCCTGCTGCCGATTCCCACTCTCATCTGAGGATGCTTCCGGCCTGACATCTAACATCTCACTGGCGGCGTTGGTGGACACTAGCTTGGTAATTTGCTCTAACTAGTCACTTCTATTTCCTTTGGTTCTAGAAAAGTACCTCTGATTCATGAGCTGATTGCTTCCTCAACAAAAGAGAGTCTCTAGGACGTCAATCCACCGCCTGTTACCCAGTGAAGGCCCCAAAGGACTCTCTACATTCCATACCATTCTAGTGTGAAATACCCCAATAACTCCAGTGCATAAAACAGTTCTGCGAAGTAGAGTGGCACATGATGGGCCAACCGCCGCACGAGGTGGAACGGATACCCCCATCCAACGCAAAAGTTGGGTGTACATTCCGGATGCCCGCAGAAATATTTTTGGATTTCTGACATGAGGACTCCAACTGGCGCTTCAAACAATCCCCCTCTTTCCTTCAATGACTGGTTCAACTCCTGGACTGCAGGAGGTTCATCAGCTACCCAAGCACTTCCATTTGGGCTCCAGTTATTGGCATTCTGGTTGGCTGTTTTCTCCCACGTCTCCCTGCCTGGTACCAAGATTCCATCACTGCCATCAAGTCATCACACGATCCTTTCTCCTCAAGGAGGTTCATATGGGTTGCCCACCTTGGATGCCACTGCCTCTGCCTTTTCTCACTCCCCTCTATGTTCCCCGACTGGCCCACACTGACCAAGACAGGTAGGGACAACTCTATGCCTCTCCTCAGCAGGAAGAAGCTACAGAACATGAGCCCATCCCCCTGCAGCAACCCTAATGATTTCAGGGTCAAGAGTGTTCAGGGGGGATATGGTGAGGGAGCATGAGGCAGACTGAGGGCCAGATACAGGCTGGCTCCGGCCCTTCCAGGTGGAATATGTTGTGATCATCCTCGGACACTCGTGGAGACCCCGGAACAAAGGACAGGTGTTGAAGTGCTTGCCGTGGTCGTGTGGGAAACTGAGGCCAGGGAAAATTTAAATTCCCTGACTGCCTGCAGCCCACTGACAAGTCCTTGAAACAGGCAGAGGAACCTCCCTCTAGGAGCTCAGCTGCCTCAAGGAGGACATTTTGGTGGGGGCAAAAGAGAACCTTAGCTTCTTCATATTATGCCAACCTCGAGGACTCTGAAAGTCTACTTCATCTCAAAGCCCCCACCATACATGCTGGCAATCACACATCAAGCTTGTGGTCACCGAGATCCATGTGAGGGGTCTCAGGACTGAGGTTTCATGAAACGGGAATAGACGCATGGCCTTTCCCCACCAACGTCTAGCCCCTCAAGGCCCTGGAACCTTGCTTCCAGAATTCCATGGAGACTTACTCTATCCCTAACGCCCTTCCAACCAGAGAGTACATAATGAGCGACCCGACACGACCCCAGTGCAGCTCGCCCTGCCCATGGGACCCATCCCCGTGCTTTCATAAAATCACTTGTTTGCACCCAAGATTTCTTCACAAATTCTTCCTTGGCCATTGACTCTGGAAACCACGAACCCCACATCACCCCAAAAGGTCACCACCTCCACCCCGTGTTTCCTACAACTCCAAATCCAGCAGGTGGCTCTCCCGCCGTCATTCCTACAGCGTGTTTAGGTGTCCTGGATCTGGCCCACCCATCACCCTGGCCACTCTCCTGTGCCTGTCCATAGGCTTCCTGGAGCTCTGCACCTTTCCCTCTGCGTCAAAGGCAGGGACGGGGAACCTGGGTGGGCCTCAGTCGCTTACGCATCCCACTCTCAGTTTGGGCTCAGGATGGGATCTCAACAGTTTTGGACGTCAGAGCCTCCTATCGGATCTCAGCCGAGAGCTGGGAGCCTGTTTGGCTTCTCTTCTGGCCCCTCCCCCACTCACCCTGCCCCTCTCTTTCAAAACAGTTATTTAAGTTTCCTGAAACTTAAAAAACAAAAGAAAATAAAGGCACGGACCATGGCTCTCTTACTCTGGGTGAACTTTATTTTTTTGAAAACTCTTCTTGAAATGGGAGAATAACTTTGGTATTCGGGTCTGGGGTTGAATGCTGATTCTCCCTGGGGTCCATTCCTCCTCATTCTCTACGTCTTCACAATAACTGATGTTGATGGTGGTGTTGATGCTGGTCTCTTCAGAGGTTCTCTTAAAGGACCCCAGGGAGTATGTGCTGGAGCGGGAGGGGAGGCTGACGTGGGGCTCCAGGAGTCGGCTGGGCTTCGTGTGCTGACTGTGGTCCCAGGGCTGGGTGGGCAACAGCCTGGACATTTTGCCACCACTAGAGGTATCAGGGGGTCTTCATTTCCATAAGGCCATGGACTCAGTCCTTCGTCCTGTCCTGCATGTCCCCCTTTGCCCGATACCCGTTGGATGCATCTCAATCTGCTCCAAACGTTTCGATCCCTGAGGGCCATCAGCATCAGGACACCCTCTTGTCATGAGTCCCCATGGACGTCCCAGCAGACCTCTCCCACCTCAACTGGCTCCATCCCCATGGCTAAACAGTAGAAAACCACCCCCAGGCTCCACACATCTGTGGAAGGCCGGGAGGATTCCTGGTGGATGAAGAGTCGAGGGGCAGAAGAAGTGGGGCTCTCCTCAAATGTGTGGACTTTGTAGCCCGCAAACTGGATGCTCAGACCAATGCCCGTGCATGCTATCTTGAGATCATGATTAAAGAGCAGCTGCTCTAGCTCTAGGTCCTTGGGGAAAATACCTTCTTGGAGGCCGCATTCCACGATGGCTAGAAGTTGGCAGAGCTTATCAGCCACGCGGCCACAGTGTGTGCACTCGTTCCCCAGCTGGTCTCTGATGACACGCTCTGATACCAGAACTAACAGTTTGCTTGTGTTGATCACCTGAAGTGACTTCACAATGGGTGAATTCGATGTCCTCATTTTCTGAGCTTCACGGAGAAGTCCCAGGAGACCAGTGGAGTCCTTCTGTGTTTTGTGGATAAATGTCACATCCATTTTTGGTACCATTTTGGACACGCTGCCTGCACCTAGGGTCTTGGGGCGGACGTCATCGACGATGGGCGAAAGCCCCCGAAACATGGTGACCTGCTTAACTGAAACTACCAGACCTAACTACACTGATCCTAAATAACACTATAATCTACACTAACTATTCTAACGGGCTAATATCAAGGAGGCTAACTACACTTACTAGGCTATACTAACAATACTATGCTCACTAACTATACCAACGAGATGAACAATACTAACAATACTACACTCACTAACTATACCAATGAGATGAACACCCCTTGAAGGGGTGGAGTTGGTTGTGCCGGTGGGGTCCCCTGACCACAGGCCCCCCGACCCCATAGCAAACCCTCAGTCAAGGGGACTGATTCCTGTCCATGAGTGTGACTGAGTTCATTCCAAGGGTTGGATGAGCCACAGAGAGGCAAAAGGTAATGCTTTGACGCCGAAGGAGGTCCTCGTACCTGAGCCACAGCATCCGCCTCCGCTCCAGGTGCTCCACGCAGCTGATCCTTCTTCCAAACTCCAAAGTCTGTATAGCTATTCCTTCCCACCTGCCCCCCCTCACTCAGACCCCTGAAACCAATAAATCATGAGAAGGTTCAAGTGGAGGGCCTCCACTGCCTCCTTCAGAATAAACTGAAAGACAGACATCCGCCCCCCGCCCGGGAGCAAGGGAGCAAAGTCCTAGGTCTGCAAAATGGTCAAAACAGAGTCATTTTGTTTGTGGAGAATGGATACATCTGGGCTTGCAAATGTTTCAGCGGGGGAGGGGGAAAGTAGCGCGAGACTGTTGGCCAACGGGCTTCTCCTGGCAGAACCTGCTCCCTGCTGCTCAGGGAGGCTCCCACAGCCAGAAGGGCTGCGGCTCATGTCCTCTGAGAGCCCAGAACAACACCTCACCACCCCAACGTAGGGCTGGGGTAAGGAGGGGCTCTCAGGGTCCATTGCCTTAACATTTAGCAAAGATCATCCGCTCTCGGAGTCGCCCAGACCTCAGCCAGGAGAACAAAAGCCAGACACGGCCTTGTGACGTCAGATGCAGCCCCGCCTGCCCACCATTGTCTATGTTTGTGGCGGGAGTGGAAGCGAAGCGGGGGAGAGGAAGGGGTCTTCACTGAGCAGGGCAGATGGTCCGATACCTTCCCCCTTCCAGTTACTGCCTGAAAATACTGATGAGCTCTGAATCCAACGGGGCAGATGTTACTTTGCGCTGTTTCTCAGGGCGAGGCCCCGTGCCCGGAGTTCCCAGGGAGGCCAAGGCGAATTCACTCCATGGCAGCCTGGCCCATTGGTGCCTGCTCTGTGCTCTGTGCCGGGACACAATCCGGGGCCTCTGCCTGGGGGGCTAAGTGCTCAAGTCACTAGGACAGAAATCAAAGGGAACACATGCCCTTAAGTGCCCTCCTCCATGCCCATCACCCCCCCTCCCCCCCACACCCATCAGTCCTCAGTTTGTATGGGGATGAGCACTGGGTGTTGTATGGAAACCAACTTGACAATAAACCATTTAAAAAACAAAACAAAACAAAAAACAAAAACCAAAGGGAACACGGAGAGCAAACGTGAGCACAAAAAGCCAAGGGGGCAAGCAGGCCAAGGCACGTCAGCCGTGACGCCCTCAGAGCTCAGGGGAGGCAGCGGCTTGAGGTGCTCAGAGAGGCGCGGGGCTGCCCAGCACAGGGGCAGAGGAAGCAGCACTCGTGCCACGGACGAGCTGCAACGCAGGCAGGGAGCCCACGGACGCCTCTGGGACCTAGTAGCACCGCTGGGCGGATGCGCGAGGTGCCCGGGGACAGGAGCAGGGAGCTGGGCTGCACACGAGGGAGGCGGCCGGCCCCGTGAGAACCACGGCTACCGTGCTGGGCAGAGGTGCTCCCTGGAGGGCGAAGCAGGGAGGGTGACTGTCAGACTGAACTTGTTCACCACTCCTTCCAGGGGGCCCCTGGGGGAGCACTCAGCCCACCATCAGGCTCCCTTTAGGAAGGGCCCTCACAGTCCTTCCCTGGCAAGCAGACTCGGCAGGGGCCTGGGGGTGGTGGCCTGGAGTGTGAAGAGTGGGTCACAGCTCACGTGGCTGGGGGCTTCCTGTCCTGTGTCGCTGTGCCTCTGTGCTGAGCAGGGGGTGTGACATGGGACCAAGGTGTGACACCTGCCAAGACAGCTCCCTGGGGGCAAAATGTGTGCCTGGCACAGGACAGAGACTCAGCCGAGGCCTGACCCCAGCATCCTAAAGTCCCAGCAAGGTCTTCTACTACCACTCCTCAAGGTCTCTGGGCCCGTCCCCAAGAGTCTGCACAACAGAGGACAAGTCGTTGTGGGGTTGGCTTCTCGAGTCTTAGAAAAACTTAGATGCGGCCTTCTCTGGACCCACATCACTTTTCTTCCTTTCCTGGCCCCTCACATCCAAGTATCCAGCTGAGAACCAGTTGGCTTGAGCTAGGAACATAGATTGTGAGTTCCATACAGTAACCCCCCCCTACACCTGCTGCCTGCTGCCCCCTCCCCCTTTCCAAGGCCATTCCTTATTTTCCCCAGGAGGTCCTTGATGCTCCTGCCCCCACCCTTCCCCGGAGCCAAGAATCACTCTCTTGCTTCACCTGCCCTGCAAAATCTGCTTCCTGACAGCCCACTGCAGGGGACCCTGAGGCAGGGGTGGGTGGGGCTGGGCAGGGCACTCCAGCTCTCTCAGGGCCAAACAGTCACCCTACACACATCTCCCCGCACCTACAGGTGAAAGCCCACTGGTCCCAGGAGATCTCAGCGAAGGGCTCCCCGGCATCAGCCAGGAACACCTTCTGGGGGACTGTGTCATACAGAGCAGGGAGGGCTCAGATCCTGGGGCTATTCCCCACATGAATCCCCTTCCAATGTCTGTGCATACCCCAGGGATGGGATGCTCACTACCCCTCAGCAACCCTCCCTCTCCTGAGAAAGCTCTTCACTTTTAACAAGGCTTCTGCAGAGGGAAATACATTCGAATGGTTCCAAGCTCGGGCAACGGCACAGTGCACCCTGTGAGGAGGCTCACGGCCACTTTTCTCTACCCGCCCTGCTCCCCAGCTCCCAAGGGATAATGTGAATAGCTGCTCAGGTCTCCCGCCATTGCTTACTTATGCAAACATGATAAGCAAGAAACGACAGTCTTCTATGTAGCTCTGCTAACCCCAAATGGAACGTGAGACAGATGCTCTCCTGCACCTTGCTTTGCTCAGGACACACCTGAGCATCCCTGGGCCCTTTCCGGTCAGCCCATGGAGGGCGCCCTCCCTTTGCCCTCACAGCTGCACAGATTCTGAGGGGCCTTGACTCCTCCTGCAGCTCCTGGCCTGGGCCATTCTCCGTCTCTCAATGCATCTCCTCTGTCCTGTCAGGCCTGGGGGCCACCGGGCCCAACCCATCCATAGGTGTCAAGGACACTGTTTCATCCCCTCACCCTGAGTGTGCCTCTGCTTCCTGCTGGGACCCCGCCTGACTCAGAGTCATTAGGCCCAGCCCCCCACTGCCCCCTCTTCTGCCTCCCTGGCTTGGGATGACCACACATGTCTCCCGGGCTAAGCCCAAGCCAAGTGCACAGTACACAATGGGGCCTTGCCACGCTGATTCCGGCAGCTTCCCCAGGATGCGGCCTCCCTGCCATCCATGCACACCTCTCTGGCTGTAGGCTGCCTAGCGGACCTGCCATCCGCATGCGTGAAACTCCCAGCTCCGGGCCCAGTATGCTCAACTTGTGTCCCCAGCACAGTCATGGAGCGATTTCAGACACAGGAAATCCCCTGCCAACGGGCCTGGGTGTCCCTGTGGTCCTTAAATCCCCTCCATGCTCCTCCTCTCCTCCCCCGTCGTCATCACCAGCCCATGTCTCCCATCGCTCGTGGCCGTCTTGGTCCCCCAACTCAAGCCTTGACACCTGCTTGGCCCCAGGCCCTGGGCTGAGGCAGGAGCACCCTGGGGTTCTGGTACCTGGGAGCCCCTCTCCTTGGTCCAGTCAATACCCCCAGCTGTGACCCCACTCCATGCCGACCCTGCACCCACCACTGGTGGGGGTGAGGAGAGGCAGGGGTCTCAACTGCAGGCATCGTGTGCTCCATGGGCCAATGGAGACACACTTCATCAATCAGGGCTGCTCGGAGCCCGCTCCTCCACCCAACAGCCCAGAGACCTGCCCCATCTGCCCCAGTCTGGCCCCAGGGACTGTCTGAGCTGAGATGCTTCTGGTCCTAGACATGTGACAGCTGAGGTAAACTGGACACCGACATCGCCCTTGAGGGGCTGGAACCACCAGCAGGCCAGTGACCCACGAAGGTCACTCTGGAACCAAGTGAGCCTGCACAGTAAGCCCGTGCTCTTGCCCCAGGACACCAAGCCAGCTCACGGCAGGGCCACAGTCCTCGGGGGGCAGGCCAGGGCCTGGAGTTGCAAGGCAGCAGGGCTCCGACCCGGGGCGACCTCGTCAGAGATATCAAAGCGCATGGTTTCGCCGAAGCCACCCGCTCCAGGACCCAGACGCACAAACAGAGGCCATGACACACGTACCTGACACTCTGGGAGCTCTCCCCTTCGGACCTGCAACGAGAGAGAACACATGCTTAGGAGGCAAGTAGCTTCCACTACAGGAGAGCCACGGGAGGACATGAGCCGGGGGGACCCGTGAAGTCCCCACCTACCCTGCAAAATTGGACATAAAGGTCAGAGATGATGATGATGACCCAGATCTGGGCCTTGACCCACACTCTGGATGATTTTCACAGCGACCTGGCAAGCCCAGCACGGCCCTCACTGTGCACAAGTGGGCCCGAGGCTCCCAGAGGCTGCGTGAGCTCGAGGCCGTGTGACCAGCCAGCATCGAGGTGCTCTCCTGCTGCACCTCCGCAGCCAGAGAGGAAACAAGACCCCATCTGGTCAGGATGGAGGGCAGGTGGGTGAGCGATGAAAAGGGGCCCTGGGCGCTTGCAGGTGCTGCTCAACTTTGGCTCCCGATCTGGGTCCTGGTTACCCAGGTGCAAAAGCATGATCGACCCAAAAGAGAGATTTGGCCATTCAGATACCAAAACATATTCCTCATATCCATTTGGTCTGTGTCCACAGGTCCTGGCTCCCAGCACCCAAAGCCTGGGGATTTTCTGAGCCAGGAGAGCTATGGGCACATCTTTTGTTATCATATTTGGTCGCTTGCCCTCAGCCCCTGAAATCACTGCAGAGCCAATGAAGTGACATGCTGTCCCACCACACCTGGGTTCTTGTCAGTGAGGTGACGTTTGGAAAGCACCTAAGGATGGGAACTTACAGTCCTACCCCCTGAAATCAATCCCCAACAGCCAATGATTTGATGCATCGGGTCTATGGAATGAAGCCTTGGTGAAAAACATGAAAAGACAGTTTCAGACTGCTTCTGGTTGGGGACCACGTGGAGGTTCAGAGAGAGTGGGGTGCCCAGAGGGCATGGAAACTCAGAGCTCCTCCCCCACCCCGTGCCCTACGCCTCTCTCCTACTTGGCTTCTCTCGAGTCATGTCTTTTGAGGGAAAGGAAGTTCTCTAGTGAGTAAAGCAGGTCCTGAGCTCTGTGAGCCACTCTCACACACTGAGAGACCCCAAGTGGGGGAAGCACGGGCACCTCTGATTTCTAGTCACTCAGTCAGAAGCACAGGCTCCCGAGCCAGGCTCACAATTGGCATGTGAAGTGGGGTGGGGGCAGGGCAGGCTTACAGGACTGAGCAGTGACCTGTGGGATCCGAGGCCACCTCCAGTTAGAGTGTCAGAACTGGGTTGAAAGGTTGGACACACAGCGGGTGTCTGAGAATGGCCTGGTGGTGTGGGAACTCACCCCCTGAATGAACGTGCTGGAATCAGGCACCAGAATCTCTTCTGGGGGTAGAGGGGCAAGTGTGAAAGCCCATGCTGGCACACACTCATGACATAAACATGTTCAGTGTATGTGTGGTTTTATTTTAAAAATTTTGAGAAAAATAGGGGTGCCTGGGCCGGTCAGGGTCAGTTAAGCATCCGACATCAGCTCAGGTCATGATCTTGCGGTTTGTGGGTTCGAGCCCTGTGGTGGGCTCTGTGCTGACAGCCCAGAGCCTGGAGCTGCTTCAGATTCTGTGTCTCCCTCTGACTCTGTCCCTCCCCGGCTCACGCCATCTCTCCCAGTCTCTCACAAATGAATAAACGTTTAAAGAACTTGGAAAATATCCAATATGACAGGGAGAAGGAGAGGAAGATAACATTAGTTGTGAGCTGTCCATTGTTGAAGTGGGATATGTGGGGTGGGGGATCTTACTCTGTTTTGCCTACTTTTATGCATGTTTCAAGTTTCCCACCAGAAAAAGTTGAAACAANCTATTTTGCTTACTTTTGTGCATGTTTCAAGTTTCCCACCAGAAAAAGTTGAAACAAACAAAACAGGATAGAAAGTGAATTTGGGTTCCTGCGTTATTGGGCCCCTGCTAAGTGGCAGGTGGTGAGTGGGCCCCACGAGAAACCATGGCTTCTCTGAGGTGGGCTCGGAGGGGCCAGGCCAACCGCCACCTCTCACAGCCACGTCACGGAGATGGACTCAAATCAGGTCTATTGTCACGACCTTGGCATCCTTCTCTGGGTGAGACCCATCAGAGAATGTGATCCAAGCCACAGACCTCATGCCAGGAAAACACACACACACCCCTACAACTCCAGTCGTGGGGCCCATGTGTGCTGGCTGCCGAGGCACCAGCCCCAGACAGTGGCATTTGGGACAGCCGGCTCCAACGTTCACAGCTCTGGTGTGCCCCAGCCCCATGTCCTCACGCTTCGGGGCTGCGCTGGCGTAAGGAGAGAGCTGGCTAGCCTGTGCTTCAAGGGCAAGAGGAGACGTGACCTGGGAGGTGCCGGCAAACACAGCGTGTTTACAGCATCTGCAAGTGCAGCACTGAGAGAAGACCGGTCCAGGTCTGTATGTCCCCCAGGGGCCGGGGGGCGGGGGAAATGGCCAGACGTCGGTCAGAGGGTACAAGGCTGCAGTTTAGGTAAGATGAGGACGTGTGGACACGGTGACCACTGTTGATAAGGCCGTATGGTGTACTGGAAATTCGCTACGAACCAATTTCAGGCGCTTGCACCATAAAAAACCAAGACAATTACGTGAGGAGATGAACACGCTCATTAGCTTGCCTACAGTGACGTTGTACTATGTCAATGTGCCACACGACACGTTGTACACCTTCACTTCTGTGACGGCAGAAATGACCCCCCTGCCAGGCTCAGGCCTAACCTTTGGAAGGACTGGAAACTTCTGCTTTTCTGCTCTTGGAAACCGACCGCCATGCGGAGAGGAAGCCCATGTGGCCAAGCGGAAAGGATGAAGGATGAAGGCTCCCATCCATCAGCCCCAGAGGGGCTTCCAGCTGTCAGCCGTGGTGAGCAAAGCCTCGGCTGATGTCACACACGCAGCACAGAGCAGCCCTCCCCAGTGGCCCTGCCCAAACCCAAAACCCTGTGCAGATAAATGAGGATTACTGTCCAATCACTCAGCTTGGGGAGGGCTTGGGAGAACCCAAACACTCTTGCCCTGTGAATGTTCCAGCCTCTCAAATCCCCTCACCCCTGCCGTGGACCAAATGTCTGTGTCCCCCAAATTCATACGCCGAAACCCCAGTGTCCCTCCCCCAGTGTGGCTGTACTTGGAGATGGGCCTGTGGGCAGGAGTTCAAAGTTTAATGGGGTCCTGAGAGGCCCAGAGCTCGTTCTTTCCACCACGCAATGGCTCTGTGGGAAGGCGGCCTGCTGCAAGCCCGGAGCAAACTCAACCCTCCTCTTTGCACCTGTTTCCTCATCCTCAAAACACATCCATGGAAGGGGGCGCCTGGGTGGCTCAGGCGGATAAGCGTCTGACTCTTGATTTCAGCCCAGGTCATGATCTCACGGTTGTGTGACCGAGCCCCCCATCAGGCTCTGCACTGACAGGGCGTAGCCTGCTTAGGATTCTCTCTCTCTGCCCCTTCCAACCTCCCCTCTCTCAAAAAATAATAAATAAATCAACATTTAAAACACCATAGATGGCTACACAGGGCCTCCTGGGGCACTTGCACATACCAGAAAGTGAAATGATAAAAAGAAGGAGAGGGGAGAATACACGGACCACACGCGTGAATGACTGCAGGTGTGCTACAGATTATCAACGACCTGAAGACCTCAATACTTGGGATTTTTACAAAGGCTTCTTGATATGTGACTGGAGAAAGGAGGCTCATGCAGTGAACGGCGTTGAGACAACTGGGTATCCGCATGGCAAAATGAATTAGATCCCCACTTTACACCACATCCCCCCAACCCATTCCATACACATTAAAAATCTACATTTCAAAGACAAAAGTTGAAGAGGAGATTTTTCGAGGGGAATGGCTTTCCACACTTGGGGTTGGAAACAATTTCCTTTACAGGGTATTAAAAGCTCAGTAAGCATAAAAAAATGGATAGGTTTGACTGCACTAACATATAAATGTCTTTTCTCCAAATGACTGGTGAGAAGACAAACCACAAAAAACAGAAGACCTTTGGAATATGGGCAACAAGCAAAGGATCAGCATCCAGAATACATAAAGAAGTCCTACAAATCCACAGGAAGAGGAGAGGCAATGAGCAAAAGGACCACAGCAGGCATGTCACAGAGGAGGAGACAGGGTGCACAGATGAACATGGGCAAAGCTGCCCGATGTCACTAGGATGCAGGGAAGTGTGAGGTCACTTTCATATCCATCAGACCCACAGTGAGGAAGACATCTGACAGCTGACAGCACCGAGGGTCTGAGAGGATGCAGATCATCTGGCACACGGAGGGGAAGAGTGTGACACCTGCTCTGGCCACACTGAAATCCACTTTGGCATTTTCTTGTCAGGGTGACCACTCTCATGCCTTGGAAGGCTGCACATCCACTCCCAGGTGTTACACGAGGCACGCGCAAAAGCAGTTCCTAGCAACACTGTGAACGGGAGGAGGGGAAGAACGGAGATGACCCAGACACTCATTGACGGAGCAATGCAAACCCAAATTGCAGAGCAGTCACACAATTTCCTTTCACAGAGGTGAGAACAGACCCCAGCTACACAGCAGCACAGCTCAAGCTTAGACAGAGGAAAACGTTGAGTACAAAAATGAAAGTTTTAGAGATCTACATAGAGAAAGCAATTGTTTAAAGCTCCAGAACAAAGAAGCAGTCTGATGTTTAGACTTATTCAGTAAGCGTGTGAGCAAAAGAACGGCAAACAAACACAAAGCTGCAGAGAGGGGTGACGTCCAGACGAGGAGAAGATGCGAGGGACCAGGAGAGTTCTGGTTCTGGAGTGGAGCCGTGGGCTCACGGATGTTCACTGTCCCACCATCCCTCACACGGCACGAGACACTCTAAGTACCAAAATGGAATACAGGCAAAGGAGAAAACCAAGAAGAGGCACACGGTGTGGGTCCAGACAGATCCAGTACGGCTCCTGGGTGGCTTAGTTGGTTAAGCGTCCGACTTTCGCTTAGGTTATGATCTCGTGGTTCGTGGGTTTGGGCCCCGCATCGGTCTCTGTGCTGACTGCCAGCTCAGAGCCTGGAGCCTGTTTCAGTCTGTGACTCCCTCTCTCTCTCACCCTCCCCTGCTCACTCTCTCTCTCTCTCCTAGAAATAAATTAAAAAAAAAAAGATGTCAAAATCTAATTTAAAAAAAATGATTATACTGGGACGGACGCCAAAACAAATCTGGAAGCCGGGCATGGGCCCCGAATCCTAAATTCAAACAGGAAGTCCCGTTCCTTTGGGGTACGGGTGAAATGGTATGGAAGGAAGCAGTGGGGGAAGGGAAGAAGTGCTGCCAGGAAGACAGAGGGGTGCAGGAAGAGAAGAGCAGATACGGCCCAGGACAGTAAGCACAGAGGAACGCAGCCACTGGACACTCATCTCTGTGCTCTCAGACTTCCCACAATCTCCCACCCAGGAGAGCAGGCTGAACAGTTGAGGAGGAGTTTCCTTAGGGAGGGTGGTCATGTGACCTCAATCTGCCCAATCATCATATTCTATCCTCCCTGGCCACAGTGTTTGCCTCAGGACTGGGTATGTGCCAGTCAGGTCCCAGTGGGTCCAGACCTTAGGGCTAGAATCATCAGAGAGAATGAGAGGTTCTTTTTCTGTTGTAAACTGACAGCCCATGACAGTTGGTGGCCATCTTGGTTTCCTAATGGAAAAGCCCAGCTGAGTATGACACCAGCACAGAGGAAAGTAAGCAAAGCCAAGAGGTCGTTTGATTGCTTCTTTAGGCCACTCTGGGTTTTCAGTCCCTCACTGGCTATCAAAAACAAAAACAAAAACAACCTCACTTCCAATTGCTCCCTGCAGTTGTCTAAATGGAGCATCCTGGAATGTGACAGTATGGATTTAGGCTAGCACCAAGGAAGACTTTTAGATAACACTGCAAACTCCTAAATACCCTGGAGATCCAAATGGATTCCAACTGTATCTGCTGGGGGCCTGCTGTAGGCTGGGCTGCGCACATTACCCAAATTAATCCTCATGGGACTGACCCTGTGAAGGTAGCAACTGATGACCCCACTTTAGGGGACACGAAGGAGGCTCAGAGAAGGGAGGTGACAGGGTTGTAGTCTGGAAGTGTGGAGCCGGATTTCAAGCCCAGATTCCACTGTGTGCAGCCTAGGCACCCTCGTGGTGTGGTCTGTCCATGTGTCAGGGCACCCGGCCCCACGCCCGGCATACTGTGGGGGCCTGAGGCTTCGTAACCGTCGTGTGGGCATTACAAGACTCACAGAAGCAATTTGCACTGAAGGCAGGCACAGGGCCTTGCTTCCCCAGCACAGCTACACCTTCCTGGCTCCCTGAAGACAAGAATCCCTCTCTTTCCCTTGTTTTCCTTGGCAGAGTCCTGCTCGTGTGACCACAGGACAGTCCCACATTCACAGCCGCCATGGGAGCTGCTGCAGGGAGGCCACGAGCCTTCACCCCTCCACCATGCCTGGGGCCATCTCTATCCTTGGAGCCTGGGGGAACATTATGCCCTACTTGCACACCTGAGGTCTTTCCAGAATATGCTGAGAATCTCACTCAGTTTGGAGGGGCTGTACCCATCACTGCACTTTCCACATCTCACTCATGCATTCCTTTGTCTGCACTGTGGCCTCCCAGACCTGCTGCAGGAGAGGCCGAGCTGGTAAGAAATCAACGGCTTAGCGCTGGAAGGCACGCACGAGGCAAGAGCTGATGGCTAGGAAGCTCTATGTAGAAAAGACCTCACGCTTTACACTCAAGAGGCTGTAGGCCCTCGGGGTCCAGAAGCAGTGCTTGGGCCAAAGTGAATTACAAGGCTTCATGATGGCCAGAGGCTCTGACTCGGGGAGGGGAGGGTGTGGTGAGGTCCCTGCAGTGACCTGAAGGCCCACTGCATGCAACCTCAGGTCGCCCAGAGAGGAGAAGGCAGAGGCCTGTCCCAGAGGTGTTCACAGACCAAACACGAATGGGCCAACCAGACAGACAGAGCACAGTCACGATCTGCTCTCATGGGTGCTGAGTGGAAGGACAGGTGCAGAGATCCAAGTCGGCTGGGGACTAGGTAAGAACAGAGACATTTTAACTGACACTAGAAGGCTGTATCAATTGGAGATGTTTGGCTCAAGTGACAGAAAACCCTACCAAGAGAGGCTAAACTGCTAAGGCAGCCACCGTGAATGTTTGATGATGGTGTGAGAAATGGGAAGTTCAGAGGCAGTCTGCTGGCTCACAACGTCATCAGAGACTCAGGTGCTGTGTGCCTCTCTACTCTACTGTTAACAGAATATTGGTGTCGCTCCTTGACGGTTGCAGTATGGCTGCCTCCACTCCAGCCATCATATCTGCAGAGCTAGCACTCAAGCCAGAAACAAGGGGGCACCTTCTTTGTTTGTTTGTTTGTTTTTAATTTTTTAAAATTTATTTCTGAGAGAGAAAGACAGCATGAGCAGGGAAGGATCAGAGAGAGAGGGAGACACAGAATCTGAAACAGGCTCCAGACTCTGAGCTAGCTATCAGCACGGAACCCAACATGGAGCTCGAACCCATGAACTGTGAGATCATGGCCTGAGCTGGAGTCTGACGCTTAACCGACTGAGCCACCCAGGGGCCTCTAGGGGGCACCTTCTCAAACCCTGCCCACCTCTTTGCAAGAAGATTCCCTCACAGAAGCCCCCAAAGACTACCTCTAATATCTCATGGGCCTCATTGGTCTTCATAACCTTCTGGGCCTTGCCCCACCCACCCGTCCTCTCTCCCAGGGGTTCCTGCAGCCCCCATCGGCCACATCAGGGGTAAGTGAAGGCATGCACATGCTTGGTGCTTCTTGGGCAGGCTGGGGGATCTCAATGTCCCATCCAGCTCACCCTCCGAGAGAGCCCAAGGTGGGGACAGGGTGTGAATGTTCATTTGTATGCTAATTTGTTCAAAAAACTCCTAGCACCTACTTTTCCGGGTGGTTACAGTGAGGAAGGAGAGGGGAGGTGAACACAGGTGAGCCAGAAAGAAAGTGCACACTCGGAGTGCAGCAGGTAAAGGGGGCGAGTGTACGCCAGTATGACTGCCTCTTCCTGCAGATGAGGAAACTGAGGCATGGAGGTCACTGCCTTAGATCACAGAGCCCAGACTGTCTGGCTCTAGCATCCTGGATCTTGGTCAGGGCCTGCCCTGAGTGTCCTGTGCCTCTATTTACCCCTCACTACGACCTATGGCCACAGCCTCGCAGTAGCACGATTACTTGTGTGGGTGCTGGGGGGCACTGGAGGCTGGATTTCTCTGCATAGTGCTTTCCCCTGAGACTGGCAGCTCAAGGAGCTGTGCTGTGTATACAGCTGGACAGCTGGGCCTGTACCCACGATGGCCACGGTGCAAGGTCCGACTCCGTGTCTGCCAAGTAAACACCTGAATGTGTGCACAGAGCATGCATCATGCCCTCCATCACCTCATCTGCCACTTTCCTCCCTGCATGGCTGTCACCTCCGTCTGGCTCCTTGCCAGGGCAGCCAAGGTGACTGGAGCAAGTGGCAGGGAGCCTCAGGGACACGTGTGGCTGCCCCACACCTCTCCTGGGCTATCCTGGGCCACTCCACAGGGAGGCCACGCTGGCTTCCAGGAGCATCAGTATGTGCCTGGGCCTGAGGCTATGCAAGTAGGTGTCGAGGGTATTTCTTGAGGATGACCTAGTATCCGATGGAGCACTGGGGATCAGGCCCCTCTCAAAGTCTATTCCAGGTGGCGCCTGGGTGACTCAGTGGGTTAAGTGTCTGACTTTGGCCCAGGTCATGATCTCATGGTTCGTGGGTTCGAGCCCTGCATCGGTCTGTGCTGACAGCTCAGAGTCTGAAGCCTGCTTCGGATTCTGTGTCTCCCTTTCTCTCTGACCCTCCCCTGTTCATGCTGTCTCTCTCTCTCTTTCTCAGGAAAAAACAAAACAAAACAAAACAAAACAAAACAAAACAAAACAAAACAAAACAAAACAAAACAAAACAAAACAAAACAAAACAAAACAAAACAAAACAAAACAAAACAAAACAAAACAAAACAAAACAAAACAAAACAAAACAAAACAAGCTAAGTCCATTCCAGGACTGTATCCTCTGGGGTGGTGTAGGGCCCGTAGTTAGGGATGCAGGCTGGGGGCTCCCTGCTCTG
>NW_027551560.1:0-34782 GCF_008692635.1 Crocuta crocuta
TGCAAGTACGGAGCTCCTTACTTCTCTGCCATCTTGCCCCCTACTCTGTGTTATCTTTTTTTCTTTATCATTCCTGCTAGAGCACTTTCAGTGTTATTGATTTATTAAAAAAAACAGCTCTTTCTTTCGCTGATTTTTTCCTATTTTTTATTTCATTAATTTCTGCTCATATTTTTGTTTTCTTCCTTATGGTTGCTTTGGGTTTATTTTGTTCCTCTTCTAGGTGGTCGAGTTGGTAATGTAAATTATTGATTGAGACTTCTTTCTGAGGTATCCATTTTGCATTATAAATTTCCCCCTTAGCACCTCTTTTACTGTGTCTCACAAATTTTGATATGTTAAATTTTTCATCCATTAAACTAATATTTTATTATTCCTTTAGAGACCTTTTTAAACCCACAGTTTGTTCAGAACTGTTATATTTAGATTCCAAGTGTTTAGAGATTTTCCCATTATCTTTTATTGATTTCAAGTTTGATTTCATACTGTTCAAAGAAAACCCCCATGATTTTAATTATTTTAAATTTGTTATTTGTTATTTTACTGTCCACATTTTGATCCATTCATCAGTTGATAGACATTTAGGCTCTTTCCATAATTCGGTTATAGTTGAAAGTGCTTCTCTGAAGATGGGGTACATGTGCCCCTATGCATCAGCACTCTTGTATCCCTTGGGTAAATTCCTAGCAGTGCTATTGCTGGGTCATAGGAGAGTTCTGTTGTTAATGTTTTGAGGAACCTCCACACTGTTTTCCAGAGGGGCTGTACCAGTTTACATTCCCACCAGTAGTGAAGGAGGTGCCCATTTCTCCACATCCTCGCCAGCATCTAGTCTCCTGATGTGTACATTTTAGCCACTTTGACCAGCATGAGGTGGTATCTCAGTGTGGTTTTGATTTGTCATTCCCTGATGATGAAGGACCCTGAGCATTGTGTCATGTGTCTGTTGGCCATCTGGATGTCCTCTTTGGAGAAGTGTCTATTCATGTTTTCTGTCCATTTCTTCACTGGAGTATTTGTTTTTCAGGCGTGGAGTTTGGTGAGTTCCTTATAGATTCTGGATACTAGCCCTTTATTATTTTTTTTCTTAATTTATTTCTAGGAGAGAGAGAGACAGCATAAGCAGGGGAGGGTCAGAGAGAGAGGGAGACACAGACTCTGAAACAGGCTCCAGGCTCTGAGCTGGCAGACAGCACAGAGCCCGACGTGGGGCTCGAACCCAGAAACCGCGAGATCATGACCTAAGCGAAAGTCAGACGCTTAACTGATTAAGCCACCCAGGCGCCCCACTAGCCCTTTATTTGATATATAATTTGCAACTATGTTTTCTCATTCTGTCAGTTGCATATTAGTTTTGTTGATTGTTTCCTTTGTCGTGCAAAAGCTTTTTATCTTGATGAGGTCCCAATAGTTCATTTTTGCTCTTGATTCCCTTGCCTTTGGGGATATGTCAAGTAAGAAATTGTGGCAGTTGAGGTCAAGGAGGTTTTTTCCTGCTTTCTTCTCTAGGGTTTTGATAGTTTCCTATCTCACATTCAGGTCCTTCACCCATTTTGAGTTTATTTATATGTATGACATAAGAAGGTGACCTAGTTTCATTCTTCTGCATGTTGCTGTCCAGTTCTCCCAGCACCATCTGTCAAAGAGGCTGTCTTTTTTCCATTGGATACTCTTTCCTGCTTTGTCAAAGATTAATTGGCCATACATTTGTGGGTCCATATCTGAGTTCTTTATTCTATTCCATTAGTCTATGTGTCTGTTTTTGTGCCAATATCATACTGTCTTGATGATGATAGCTTTGTAGTAGAGGCTAAAGTCTGGGATGGTGATACCTCCCGTTTTGGTTTTGTTCTTCAATATTACTTTGGCT
Organism: Crocuta crocuta; assembly: GCF_008692635.1. Classification (NCBI taxonomy): domain Eukaryota; kingdom Metazoa; phylum Chordata; class Mammalia; order Carnivora; family Hyaenidae; genus Crocuta; species Crocuta crocuta. Next base: position 1,871 of record NW_027551560.1, read on the forward strand.
ATTCGGGGTCTTTTGTGGTTCCATACAAATTTTAGGATAGTTTGTTCTAATTTTGAGAAGAATGTTGGTACAATTTTGATTGGGATTGCATTGAATGTGTAGACTGCTTTGGGTAGTAATTACATTTTAACAATATTTATTCTTCCGATCCATGAGCATGGAGTGTTTTTCCATTTCTTTGGTCTTCTTCAATTTCCTTCATAAGCTTTCTATAGTTTCAGCATATCTTCAGATCTCTTGTATCCTTGGTTAGGTTTATTCCTAGGTATTTTATGGTTTTTTTTGTGTGTGTGTGCAGTTGTGAATGGGATGAGTTTCTTGATTTCTCTTTCTGTTGCTTCATTGTTGATGTATAAAAATGCAACCAACTTCTGTACGTTGATTTTGTACCCTGCAACTTTGCTGAATGGATCAGTTCTCGTAGGCTTCTGGAGGAGTCTGTCGGGTTTTCGATGTAGAGTATCATGTCATCTGTGAAAACTGAAAGTTTGACTTCATCTTTGCCAATTCTGATGCTTTTTATTTCCTTTTGCTGTCTGATGGCTGATGCTAGGGCTTCCAGCACTATGTTAAACAACCGTGGTGAGAGTGGACATCCCTGTCGTGTTCCTGATCTCAGGGGGAAGGCTCTCAGTTTTTCCTCATTGAGGATGATATTAGCTGTGGGCTTCTCATAGATGGCTTTGATGATGTTTAAGTAGGTTCCTTCTATCCCGACTTTCTCGAAAGTCTTTATTAAGAAGGGATGCTGTATTTTGTCAAATGCTTTTTCTGCATCTATTGACAGGATCATATGCTTTTTATCTTTTCTTTTATTAATGTGATATATCACATTGATTGATTTGCAAATATTGAATCAGCCCTGTAACCCAGGAATGAATTCCATTTGATCATAGTGGATAATTCTTTTTATATGCTGTTGAGTTCTATTTGCACGTATCTTGTTGAGGATTTTCGCATCCATTTTCATCAAAGATATTGGCCTGTAGTTCTCTTTTTTTTTTTTTTCTTGGTTTCTGTCTGGTTTGGGAATCAAAGTGATGCTGGCTTCGTAGAATGAGTCTGGAAGTTTTCCTTCCATTTCTGTTTTTTGGAATAGCTTGAGAAGAATTGGGATTAATTCTGTTTTAAATGTCTGGTAGAATTCCCCAGGGAAGCCGTATGGCCAGGGCTCTCATTTGTTGGGAGATTTTTGAACGCCTGATTCAATTTCTTCACTAGTTATGGGTCTGTTTAGGTTTTCTATCTCTTCCCGTTTGAATTTTTGTTGTGCGTATGTGTTTAGGAATTTGTCCATTTTTTTCTAGGTTGTCCAGTTCGTTGGCATATAATTTTTCATAGTATTCCCTGATAATTGCCTGTATTTCTGAGGGGTTGTTGTAATAAGTCCATTTTCATTCATGATTTTGTCTATTTGAGTGCTCTCTCTTTTCATTTTGAGAAGCCTGGGTACAGGTTTGTCAATTTTGTTTATTTTTTCAAAAAACCAACTCTTTTTTCATTGATCTATTCAACTCTTTTTTTGGATTGTATTTTTTTTCTTCCAGCCCTGATATTTTATTATTTCTCTTCTTCTGCTGGGTTTGGGATGCTCTTGCTGCTCTGCTTCTAGTTCCTTTATGTGTGCTGTTAGAGTTTGTGTTTGCACTTTTTCTAGTTTCTTGAAATAGGCCTGGGGTGCAATGTACTTTCCTCCTAGGACTGCCTTTGCTTCATCCCAAAGAATTTGGATTGTTGTATATTCATTTTTATTTGTTTCCATATATTTTCTTATTTCTTCTCTAACTGCCTGATTGGCCCATTCATTCTTTAGTAGGGTGTTCTTTAACCTTCATATTTTTGGAGGTTTTCCAGACTTTTTCCTGGGATTAGTTTCAAGTTTCATAGCATTGTGATCTGAAAGTGTTCATGGTATGATCTCAATTCTTTTATATTTATTGANTGTGTGCTGTTAGAGTTTGTGTTTGCACTTTTTCTAGTTTCTTGAAATAGGCCTGGGGTGCAATGTACTTTCCTCCTAGGACTGCCTTTGCTTCATCCCAAAGAATTTGGATTGTTGTATATTCATTTTTATTTGTTTCCATATATTTTCATATTTCTTCTCTAACTGCCTGATTGGCCCATTCATTCTTTAGTAGGGTGTTCTTTAACCTTCATATTTTTGGAGGTTTTCCAGACTTTTTCCTGGGATTAGTTTCAAGTTTCATAGCATTGTGATCTGAAAGTGTTCATGGTATGATCTCAATTCTTTCATATTTATTGAGAGCTGCTTTATGACCCAGTATGTGATCTATCTTGGAAAATGTGTCATGCACACTTGAGAAAAAAAGTGAATTCCATAGCCTCAGGATGTAGAGTTCTAATATGTCTGTCAAATCCATCTGGCCCAATGTGTTGTTCAGGTTCACTGTTTATTTGGTGATTTTCTGTCTAGTTGATCTCTCCATTGCTGTAAGTTGAGTATTAAAGTCCCCTGCTATTAGCACATTCTTTTAAATAAATGTTTCTGTTTGTGATTAATTGTTTTTATGTATTCAGGTGCTCCCGAAATCAGTGCGTAGACATTTATAATTGTTAGCTCTTTCTGATGGATAGATCCTATAATTATTACAGAATTCCATTCTTCATCCCTTGTTACTGCCTTTACATTAAAGTCCAGTTTGTCCGATATAAGTATGGCTACTCCAGCTATCTTTTGACTTCCAGTAGCATGATAGATATTTCTCCATCCCCTTACTTTCAATCTGAAGGTGTCCTAAGGTCTAAAATGTGTCTCTTGTAGACAGCAAATAGATGGATTTTGTTTTTTTATCCATTCTGATGCCCTATGTCTTTTGATTGTGTATTTAGTCCATTCACATTCAATGTTATAATTGAAAAACATGAGTTTTTTCATTCAGTGTTATTATTGAAAAATATTGTGTTCTCTGTAGGATTCATGCTTGTAGTGGTGTCTCTGGCACCTTGTGTTCCTTGCAACATTCCCTCATAGAGCCCCCTTAGGATTTCTTGTCGGGCTGGTTTAGTGGTGATGAATTCTTTCAATTTTTGTTTCTTTAGGAAGACTTTTATCTCTCTTTCTATTCTGAATGACAGGCTTGCTGGATAGAGGATTCTTGGCTGCGTATTTTTTCTGTTCATCACATTGAAGATTTCCTGCCAAGATTCAGTAGATAGGTCTGCAACTATTCTGATAGGTCTCCCTTTGTATGTTAGGGTCCTTTTATCCCTATGTGCTTTCAGAATTCTCTCACTGTCCTTATATTTTGCTAGTTTCGCTATGATATGTTGTGCAGAAGATTCATTCAAGTTACGTCTGAGGGGAGGTCTCTGTGCCTCTTGGATTTCAATGTCTGTTTCCTTACCCAAATTGGGGAAGTCTCAGGATAATTTGTTCAAGTACCCCTTCAGCAANCCTTCAGCAATTTTCTGTCTCTTCTTTTTCTAGAATTCCTATGATAGAGATATTGTTCTGTTTGATTTTATCACTCAATCTTGAATTCTCCTTTCATGTTCCTGGATCAATTGATCTCTCTTTTTCTCAGCTTCCTCTTTTTCTGTCATTGTGTCTCTAATCCACCTATTTTCTCTGCCTCTTCAGTTCATGCATTGGCCACCTCCATTTTATTATGCACCTCATTTGTAGCATTTTTTAATTCATCACATCTATTTTTAAGGTCCATAATCTTTGGAGCAATAGCTTCTTTGATGTCTTCCATGCCTTTTTCAAGCCCAGCAATTAATTTTATGACTATTGTTCTAAATAATTCATCAATTATGTTGCTTATATCTGCTTTGAGCAGTTCTTTAGCTGTCATTTTTTCCTGGAATTTCTTTAGAGGATAGTTCCTCCATTTCATCATTTTGGCTAGCTTCCTGTCTCTTGTAAGTTTTAAAAGCTCATTATGTGCTCTGCATCTGTAAGTTCTGCTATATTAAAAGAGGCTCATTGCCTAGCCACGGTCTGTCCATTCAGGAAGAATTCTTTTAATGGTGTCCCTTGGTCTCTCTTGTGTGCCTTTGGTTATTTTATTTCCCTACTTGTAGTGATATTTGGGACTCTCCACCATGTGTACTTTTGCTTGTTTCTTGAGGTAGCCCTGAAAAGGAAAACAGACAGACAAACACACAGGGAACAAAAGCATGCAAATGCACAGACAAATCAAACAAGCAAACAGAAAGGGAAAAACAACAACAGAAACAACAACAAAAGAAAAAGGACAGTCTAAAACCATAAAACCAGAAATCCCAGCTACAAATGAAGAGCAGGGTGGAGGCAGTGCTGATGGAAGAGCATATTCCAAGAGAGAAATGTCAGGGGTGGGGGTGGGGAGAAAGTGAAATTGAACATTGACCAGGCAGAGACTAAAAGGCTTAATTCAGAGAGAGAAAGAGGAGAATATGGTAGGAGACAAGGAAAAAGAAATGAAGATAATGTTACCGAAAGAAACTATATGGTCTGATTATGTCAGAGAGAGAGAGAAAGGAAGGTAATGATGGAGGTGTAGGATATGAATCAAGAGAATGTATTAAATGGGACTGTTTAAGGAAACCAATGACCAGAGTGTCCAGTCCTGCGGAGGGGAGAGATAAGAATGAGCTAAGGGAAAGTATATCTGAATAGCAAGAATTGATCTAGTATTCATCATGGCAATGCATGGTCAATGTTGGTCTTGCTCTGGGCTCTGGTAAAGAAAAAAAAAAAAGGAAAAAAAGCAGCTCTCCTGTGTGGATGGGTGAGGTTTGGTGTAGGGAGGTCGCACCTTCCCCAAGGCTGCTCCCTGAGGCCCCACTTTGGTGGTCGTGGAGAAAAAATGGTGGTGCCCCAATCCCTTCTCAAACCAAGTGTTGCAAATCACTCTTTTGGTTCAGATATGCCTGTGCTGTGGGCGTAGCCAAGATGGGCCATGTTCTGTGTCCCAGATCTTAATCCTCGAGCTNCTGTTCATCACATTGAAGATTTCCTGCCAAGATTCAGTAGATAGGTCTGCAACTATTCTGATAGGTCTCCCTTTGTATGTTAGGGTCCTTTTATCCCTATGTGCTTTCAGAATTCTCTCACTGTCCTTATATTTTGCTAGTTTCGCTATGATATGTTGTGCAGAAGATTCATTCAAGTTACGTCTGAGGGGAGGTCTCTGTGCCTCTTGGATTTCAATGTCTGTTTCCTTACCCAAATTGGGGAAGTCTCAGGATAATTTGTTCAAGTACCCCTTCAGCAACTTTTTCTGTCTCTTCTTTTTCTAGAATTCCTATGATAGAGATATTGTTCTGTTTGATTTTATCACTCAATCTTGAATTCTCCTTTCATGTTCCTGGATCAATTGATCTCTCTTTTTCTCAGCTTCCTCTTTTTCTGTCATTGTGTCTCTAATCCACCTATTTTCTCTGCCTCTTCAGTTCATGCATTGGCCACCTCCATTTTATTATGCACCTCATTTGTAGCATTTTTTAATTCATCACATCTATTTTTAAGGTCCATAATCTTTGGAGCAATAGCTTCTTTGATGTCTTCCATGCCTTTTTCAAGCCCAGCAATTAATTTTATGACTATTGTTCTAAATAATTCATCAATTATGTTGCTTATATCTGCTTTGAGCAGTTCTTTAGCTGTCATTTTTTCCTGGAATTTCTTTAGAGGATAGTTCCTCCATTTCATCATTTTGGCTAGCTTCCTGTCTCTTGTAAGTTTTAAAAGCTCATTATGTGCTCTGCATCTGTAAGTTCTGCTATATTAAAAGAGGCTCATTGCCTAGCCACGGTCTGTCCATTCAGGAAGAATTCTTTTAATGGTGTCCCTTGGTCTCTCTTGTGTGCCTTTGGTTATTTTATTTCCCTACTTGTAGTGATATTTGGGACTCTCCACCATGTGTACTTTTGCTTGTTTCTTGAGGTAGCCCTGAAAAGGAAAACAGACAGACAAACACACAGGGAACAAAAGCATGCAAATGCACAGACAAATCAAACAAGCAAACAGAAAGGGAAAAACAACAACAGAAACAACAACAAAAGAAAAAGGACAGTCTAAAACCATAAAACCAGAAATCCCAGCTACAAATGAAGAGCAGGGTGGAGGCAGTGCTGATGGAAGAGCATATTCCAAGAGAGAAATGTCAGGGGTGGGGGTGGGGAGAAAGTGAAATTGAACATTGACCAGGCAGAGACTAAAAGGCTTAATTCAGAGAGAGAAAGAGGAGAATATGGTAGGAGACAAGGAAAAAGAAATGAAGATAATGTTACCGAAAGAAACTATATGGTCTGATTATGTCAGAGAGAGAGAGAAAGGAAGGTAATGATGGAGGTGTAGGATATGAATCAAGAGAATGTATTAAATGGGACTGTTTAAGGAAACCAATGACCAGAGTGTCCAGTCCTGCGGAGGGGAGAGATAAGAATGAGCTAAGGGAAAGTATATCTGAATAGCAAGAATTGATCTAGTATTCATCATGGCAATGCATGGTCAATGTTGGTCTTGCTCTGGGCTCTGGTAAAGAAAAAAAAAAAAGGAAAAAAAGCAGCTCTCCTGTGTGGATGGGTGAGGTTTGGTGTAGGGAGGTCGCACCTTCCCCAAGGCTGCTCCCTGAGGCCCCACTTTGGTGGTCGTGGAGAAAAAATGGTGGTGCCCCAATCCCTTCTCAAACCAAGTGTTGCAAATCACTCTTTTGGTTCAGATATGCCTGTGCTGTGGGCGTAGCCAAGATGGGCCATGTTCTGTGTCCCAGATCTTAATCCTCGAGCTTTAAGGATACCGCCTGAAATGTAATCCCACGGGCTGGGCCACTTCCTAGCCACGGATCCAGTAAGGGGCATACGGGAGCAGTTTCTCCTTGTGCCACCTGGGACTGGTGTGCCCAGCCCAGGGAAAGCGCCACAGCTAGAGATAGGATCTCTCTCCGAATGCCCTGCGGTTAGAGATGGGATAATAGGATCCCTCTCTGTCCTGGGCTGAGGCTTTTCTCTTCTCAAGGGACAGTTCTCTGAGCAGTTTAGTTTCAGCTGCTCTTTCTCTTCCCTTCCTCTTTTTCCAGCTATCCACGGAGGAGGCTCCCTCCCCTCTGTGCCTCCAGGTGCCTGCCCATTTTTATCTTCCCTACTTCACAATCATGCACCTATGAGGCCGTCTTCTTAGTGGACTCTGTCTCTTTCCTCCCAGACTCTTGTGGTTCAGTGTCCTATGGCTTCAGGCCTTCATTGTTTGAGAGATGTGAGCAGGCAGAAAGTACGGAGCTCCCTACTTCTCTGTCATCTTGCCTCCCCAGGTGTTTGTTAATTGATGTAGTTTTAACGGGAGAACTGAGAACTAGTTTTGAGATACGTATTATCAAGATTTTTATAGTGCATTCTGTAGAGTTATTTTCAGGCATGTACAATGAAAATATGTGCATTCATATACACCTTTGTTACTTTATTTGACACTTTATAAGAGCCCCTCAAAGTAAGGATAGTAAGTATTAATATCCTCCCTTTATGATGATGAGCTCACTTTGCTCAAGGTTACATGATAATTTCGTTGTAAATGTCAAACTAGACTCAGAGTTTTTGAGTAGATCCTCCCTAGAAACCCTACCTAGAAATGACATGAATAAAACCCACAAAAATACCTTCAGCATCCAATGATCCCTACACTACAGACTTCTTTCTGGGCCATCCATTTTAATGAAGAATTGACTTAGGTTGTACAAGCAAAAGCATATGAAATTTTGTCCTATATTAATATTAGTAATGGAAAAAGTGGGCTCTAATGTCCTCAGGTTGGTTGGAGCCATCTTGTCTGCATCATGGGCATGGAAATGTGTAGCCAGGATATGTTTCTCTGCCCCTCAGAAGACCCATAATATATAGTGGTATGTATCGAAACAGATAAGGGGCATTTCAGTAACTGAGTCCTTCAGCATGATTTTTCCAGAAGCCTTGCCATAAAATGAAAATTATTTGGACATTTTCAGCTGTGGAGAATTTGTTTGGATCTTAATTTTCATGGTAAGTGAAATAGGCTTATTTTATCTCTGCCGCCTCCCATGTACCTTTCTCCAACCTCTGTTTTGTGTTTGGAAAGACTTTTAGAAATGAAACTCAAGATAGAAACTAAATGACAACGTACATGTTACCTGGGATATTTTTTGGCTTACATGAACATGCAGAATTAAACATGACTTAATTCAAATGTTTATTTTATTTTAATATTGCATCGTGGGGTGGAGCCTCCAAAGTGCCGGGAAACAGGAACTCACCTCTCCTTTTTGTAACTGCAGCCCATCCACATCTTCAACTACTCCTTTTGCTCTTCCTGTAGAATCATCTTCAGGTACCACTGTCTTCTATGTATCTAGTGTATATCTGACTTAGTTTTAAGAATTTTCCAGTTTCGGAGCACCTGGGTAGCTGAGTGGGTCAAGCGTCTGACTTTGGCTCAGGTCATGATCTCACAGTCTATGGTTCAAGCCCCGTGTCAGGCTCTGTTCTGACAGCTCAGAGCCTGGAGCCTGCTCTGGATTCTCTGTCTCCCTCCCTTTCTGCCCTCCACGACTTGTGCTCTGTCTCTCTCTCAAAAATGAGTAACAGTTTAAAAAATTTTTTTGAAAAAAGAAAATAATTTTCCAAATTATTCTTAGTATGCAGTGCTCAAATTCCAATCTTGCCAAGTCCTGTGCTGGTTAAATATAACACAGGAGTTTTATTTCTCTGTATCGTTCAAAACCCAATTAATGAACAATGGAATGGGATCGATGATATCAGGGTTCTGATCCCAGATCTACCCTAAAATAATTGTGTTCCCTTTGGAAAATCATAGTTATTTTGGGCCCCTTTCCTTTTCTTTATTTTGACAGGGTTTTGTCCTAGATGATTTAAAATAGCATGTGTACTGTTTGAGTAATAGTTTAAATGTTACTGGTACTCTAAACAAATGAAGACAATTGTGTGCATAAAACTGTGCATTGTTTCCATGACTGTGGTTTTCGAGCTGCCTCCATTTTACAGATGATAAGAAGACAGAGCACAGCAGAAGCAGATTATTTAACCAGAGGCTCCAAAGTAGATGGAAGTAAACCACAAGTTTCCTTTTTTTCCTTGAAGCTCATTTAGCCAAAACATAGGCCACTGAATATTAAACTGTGAAGCATATTATCAGTGTGTTCAAGGGAGGCTATTCTTATGGGATTGCCAATTAATAGCAGAAAGGTTTGAAATTCATACAAGATCATGTAATCTTGTGAGATTTATAGCTCTGTTTTCATATCAAGCAAGTCCTTCTAGTGTCAGGTAATCATCTGAATTTCTGGTTGCTTCTCTGAACTAAATTTCTGAACCTCTTGAGGTTTCCTTCTTGCTATCTGAAATTTATACCAGGATAGCCTTTTTTTTAGAGAGTACATTCAGGTTTCTAGATTCTACATAAGAAAGATTCAGTGAGTTAGGGTAGGGGTTAAGCCCTCTTTCTCAGAGTGTTTTCTTATTTTTGAGAGAGAGAGAGAAAGCATGAGTGGGGGAGTGGCAGAAGGAAAGGGAGACACAGAATCCAAAGCAGGCTCGAGGCTCTGAGCTGTCAGCAAAGAGCCCAACACCGTGCTCGAACCCATGAACTGCAAGGTCATGACTTGAGCTGAAGTCAGATGCTTAACTGACTGAGCCACCCAGGTGCCTGAGCATGCCAGAATTTAAATTGCCCCTCTGAAACATCATAAGTCCTGGGACAAACTACTTCCCTAAACTTTTTCCCTGCATCTTAGAAAAATAATACCCTTGCCCAAAATGTCCTTATCCCCAGAACCTGAGAATGTCACCTTAAAGGGCAAAAGGGATCTTNAAGAGCCCAACACCGTGCTCGAACCCATGAACTGCAAGGTCATGACTTGAGCTGAAGTCAGATGCTTAACTGACTGAGCCACCCAGGTGCCTGAGCATGCCAGAATTTAAATTGCCCCTCTGAAACATCATAAGTCCTGGGACAAACTACTTCCCTAAACTTTTTCCCTGCATCTTAGAAAAATAATACCCTTGCCCAAAATGTCCTTATCCCCAGAACCTGAGAATGTCACCTTAAAGGGCAAAAGGGATCTTGTAGATGGAAGTGTTAAGGATTTTAAGATGGAGATATTATTTTGGATTATCCGATGGCCCCAAAAGTGATCCCAAGTGTTCTATGAGAAAGGTGGAAGGAGATTTTACTACAATTAAAGAGAATGTGTTCATGAAACAAGGATTAGATTGATGTGGCCAAAAGCAAGGAATGTGAGCAGCCACCAGAAGCTAGAAAAGGTAAGGAAATGGAGCTTCTAGAGGGAGCACACCCCTGCCAACTCCTGATTTCAGCCTAGCAAAAATGGTTTTGGATCTCTGACTTCAAGAATTATAAGAGAATAAATGTGTTTTAAGCCACCAACTTTGTGGCAACTTCTTATAGCAGCCATAGGAAACTCCTACCTCACAGAACTGTTACTCCAGATCAAATGTGTGACTGGTGGTTGGTGAGTTCAAGCCCTGCACTGGGCTCCGTAGTGACAGCACAGGGTCTGCTTGGGATTCTCTGTCTCCCTATTTGCCCCACCCCACTCTCAAAATAAATAAGCTTAAAAAAATGTGTAACTGTAAATACACTTAGTAATGCGTCTAACACATAGTAGGGATGCTGTAAAATATATGTCCTGTTTTGGAACAGAGGTTTGGTTTGATGGATCATTGAAACAAGTACAATATTCACCATTTTTTAAATATATATATTTTTTTACCATTTTAGTTATTTTTGAGAGACAAACAGTGAGAGTTGGGGAGGAAAGAGAGGGAGACACAGAATCCAAAGGAGGCTCCAGGCTCTGAGCTGTCAGCACAGAGCCTATGGCGGGGATCAAACCCACAAACTGTGACACCATGACCTGAGCTGAAGTCGGAAGCTTAAACCACTGAGCCACCCACACACCCCCAATGGTCAGCATTTTGTCTGGGTTCATCCTGGTAAAAATGCCTAGACACCTGCTAGGAAGATCTCTCTACTCCCCCATAAGCCCACGCTTCTAGTCCTTAGAGGGGAAAGATTCCTTCTCCTCACTTGCCACATTATTATTTTCCTTTCTACATTTTGTTTTCATTACACTTCATTCAATCAGTCTTGCTGAACTTAAAAGAAAACCAAGTCATTTCTCAATAGATTCAAGTGCTTCCTTAAATGAACATCCCACCCAGCATCTGATTGTTTCTAAGCCTCATTAACAGAAATTTCTGAACGTAGCTCTTCTTCAGTTTCTGCTGTCATTCATTTTCTCATTTCTCCCTTCTGCTTTTAGTTCATTCTTGACAACGTAGTCCTTTCCCTAAACACAGCTTCTCATAAGGTAACACAGCAAAGTGACAAAAGTCTAGATGGCCTGGTTACAAATCTTGGGTTTGCCATCTACTTACTGTGTGACATTGGACAAGCTATTTAACTTCTCTTGTTTCCCCCCAGAAGTGGCTATTAGTTGTGATATTAGGAATGATACCTACTGCTATTATGAAGTGAGTTGATATTTGCTTAGTCCTTAGAATAGTGCTAGTCACAGTGCAAGCACCACAAACGTGCCTGCCAGCAACGATAAATGCAAAGTTCAAACATGTAACTTTCTCAGGTTTCTGTCATAACTTCGAGATATGTATTTGGTGAAATCAATATAAGTCTTTTCAAGGGAAACACAGAGATATTTCTATCTAGAAAAATAGTTTTCAATAATTGTCCATGTGGCTAGTTTAGGTGTTTCACCTCAGTGTTTCCAAATTTCTATACGACAGAACCTGGATTTAGTGCAGTGAAAAATTAGAAATGTGAGCTTCTGTTTGAAACCCTTTACCTTAAGGCCCCCCTACCCTCTTCACTTTGCCCATTAACTTTCCTGTGTCCTCCATGCTCTGAAAATCTATTTCTAAGGAAGTCTCTGATGTCTGGCTTAGCATGGATTTAAGACAAAGGCCCTGTTTACATGAGAGAGACGAGTTTTCAGGACTGGCTTTGTCTTGCTTTATTTGGTTGCCCTCCTCACAGCGGCAGCCTCGGACCATATCCGGAGATCCATGTCGTGGCTCTAATTCTTAGCACCTGTTTGAATATGTGAGCCTCAGTTCTCCCATCTGGAAGGGGTATGAGGGCAACGCCCTGTCTTTGGGACTGCTAAGGAGAACATGTCCAGCTCAGGTGTGAATTGCTGCCAGGAAGCCTGGTTATGTCACATCATCCCGGGATCCCAGCAGGCATTGGGTCAGGAAGGGCCTGAGCAGGCTTATCACAGTCTAGTAGTTTCTAGATCTCTAAAGTGAACGTATTTAGGGCAAGAAAGACATGCATCCGGGAGTAGGAACTACTGAAAATTGTCACAAGCTACCTTGTGGTTCTTGAGAAATAGATATAGGGAAAATGTCCTGCTTTTTGCTAAGAGTTTCAGCCCAAAATGCTATACAAAATGTTTAATGTTTAAAATGTTGGGGCCTTTGGTGAGCTCTCACGTAAGGCCTAGTCCAGTGTTTGGTGCAACGTGGAATGGGGACTACCTGGGGCACAGGCTGAAGTCCGTATGGCTGTTTCTCCTACAAAGCTGCAAAATTAGGATGATGGGGCCAGAATTACACATTTTTCATAATTAGTGATTAGTGACCATTTCCGGCCTAGCCTAAAGGCAGTCTGTGAAGTCCCTCTGTCCCCCTTTCTTCTTGGATCCTATCTTTCAGCGTTATAGCTTCCAAACTGAGGAGGGGCGGTGCAACCATTCTAGAAAAGGAAGGGACCCAGCCAAGTACATAAAAAAATATCAAGTTTGAAAATAAAATATTTTTAATGTGCAAATAGTGCAAGGATTAAAAGAGGGAAATAGTTCAAATTTTAGGAAAAATTAATTGAAAATATATGAGAAGCATAAACCACACCAAAATGTAGCATGATTTTGAACAACTGCTATTAAAGACAAGAATAAGCGCTATACTGGCAGAGTAGGAAATACAATCCGATCACACTATTTTCCCCAGGTCTAAGCGATACTTTCTCAATACAGTTTACTGCTTTTCAACCCTAGAGCCAGCTTGTGGAGAAAACACACAACACTTTGCTACAACTGAATGGCAAAATGTAAATGCTAACAGCACAAATAAAGGCAAGCACGTGTTCATAGAAGGTGATTTGCACGAGGTGAAAGGAAAGGCAGAGGGGCTACAGAGCACGGCCTCATGCACTGAGAGAATCATGAGATTAAGGTGAAAGTTAATAACATGAGATATAAATAATAATAGCTAACGTTTCTCGAGCTCTCCTGTGTGTTAGACACTAAAGGCTACAAATGCATTCTTAGTTGCATTATCACAAGCAACCCCATGAGGTAGAGAGGAATCCTTTCCCCTGGTTTATGGATGAGAAAACAATGGACACAGGTAGGATGTGGACGTTTCACAGGGTACAGAGCTAATAAAAGTTGAACAACAAGGATTCTAATTCAAGCAGTCCATCTCCAGGACCAGGGCTTTCAGCCTCTGCTACCACTTCCCTCACTAAAAGAGTCAGGAAAATTACATGAAGTTACAAGAGAGAAGCAGTCAAATTAATTAAATATGACGTATTGGAAAGGAAGAGGGAGGGAAAACAGGGGGAGTGGAGTTTTGTCTTCCTCCATCATGGCAGAGTGGTAAACATATTGTTTAAAATGAGTACGTCATGCTGCACCAAGATAAGCATCATGTTTAAAACAAGGAGATAACATCAAAGTAGCAAAAAACTATCTCTGGAGAGGAGAACTCAGGAGAAAAGGGGTAGATTTCAATATAATTCAAGTTGCTATTATGTTCATGTCATTATTCTCATACCAATAAAATATTTCTGTTTATTTAGAAATTGCTTCTAGGGGACACCTTGGTGGTTCAGTAGATTAAGTGTCCAGCTTCACCTAAGATCATGATCTCATGGTTCATGGGTTTGAGACCCATGTCGGATTCTGTGCTGAAGGCTCATAGCCTGGAGCTTTCTTCAGATTCCATGTCCCCCCCTCTCTCCACACCTCCCCCCTTAAATAAACATTAAAACAAATTTTAAAAAAATGGAAATTGCTTCTAATGTGTAAGTGCATCAAAACATGAAATTCAAGTGGCACTTGGGTGGCTCAGTCGGTTGAGTGTCCAACTTTGGCTCAGGCCATGATCTCATGGTTTGAGTTCAAGCTCCACATCAGGCTCTCTGCTGTCAGCTTGGACCCTGCCTCAGATCTTCTGTGCCCTATCGGCCCCTCCCAACTCGTGCTGTCTCTCAAAAATAAATATTTAAACAAAATGAAGTTCAAAATCTTCTTTACATTTACTGCAGATTTGTTTAAGTTTTGTCTTATCAGGATATTTCTTTCAGCTTGAAGACTTTATGAAAATCAGCAGGTACAAATGTTTAAAAATTGTCTCTGGTAATATTACCAGGCATGGCTGAGAGAGGGTGAAAGAGTATTAGAAGCAAACTGGATTTCAACCCTGCTTCTGAGAGGCAGTTCTGACTACAAAGGGCAGGCGATTCTCTGCAGTCATAGAGTAGGAGCAATGCCGTGCATTTTTAGGCTCAGTTATCGTATTTTTCCATGTGTTTACTTCATCAAAGTAGGCACTTTTATGCTACTGTTAAAATGGGATATCGTATTTGAATTACCTGATGAAGGCAACTAAAGCATTATTGCCTAAGGAACTCATTAAGTGTAGATATATGTTATCTCTTATCTCCATGCATGTATGTGTATATCTATCTATCTATCTATCTATCTATCTATCATGCATCTATACTTATTTATAGAACAAAACAACAACGATTTAAATTACTTCCTTACCTTATTTTATTTTAGCCTTCCCCAAAATTTGCAAGGTAAATAGGACATGGAAAAAGTATTGAGTTCACCAAGACACTTGAAAGATGGCTCTGCTGTTTGTCATTGTGCCACCAATAAATGGTGCAGGGAATTCAACCCACATCTTCTCCATCCTACTCTCTTACCTCCCTTTGCTGACTCTATTCCAGGCATATTAGTTTATAATCTCCCTGAGGATATCAGGTACCTTTCCTCTGAGCTTTTGCAGTGATTATTCCCATTATCTGGAATGCTCTTCCCTCAGACATTTGCTTCATTCACCTCCCTCTAGCCTGTTCACATCCCACCTTCCTAGTGAGGCTTATCCTGTCCACCGTTTAAACTGAACGCTGTGATTCTGCCTATAATCTCAATGCTCCACATGCTGCTTTATTCTCCATAACATTAGTTGCTGGCTAACCTATTAGACCATTTGCATGTTTGTATTTATGCTCCTCTACACCTAGAATGTAGGCTCCAGTCAAGAATTTTCCCTTTTTTAAGTCAAGTGGAGATCCAGTAAAAAAAAGTCTAGGGTCAACCAGAACTGGGCACAATTGTAAGCTGTGTGATTTGATACTTTAGTGATTTAGATCAGAGCCAGGCCAATTATTGAAGAGAATCTCTTCTGCATTGAAGCAGCACAATAAATTCAAAGAAACTGAAATTTCCAGCAATTACAGAGCAGGTATGTGCTCTTTCTCCCTTGGTTCCTCCAGGTCAAATCTATCCTCCCTGGGTGATAAGGGAATGTGTAAGAATGACTGGCCTAAGTCTAAATTAAATATTAAGACATACAAGAAAACATTTAAACATTTCTTTTAAAAAAATCATTGAGTGGTTTCCTTTGACACATCAGGGGTTATCTAGCCTCTAGTACAGAGCAGAATGAGAGAGGAGCAAAACACAGAGGGAAGAGGCAAGGGTGAGTCACCTCATCTCTCCCTCCTTTGTACCTCTCTTCCTCCTGGACTGTCATCCCTTACATTCAAAATGCAGAGTGCAGACGTCAGTGCATGAGGTAGAACATGCAGCCACTTCCACACTCCAGTCACTGTGACATGGAAAATTCTGCATCCTTAAGTCTGGCTCAACCCATCACCATTCACACAGGTTCATTCTTTCTCTACTGCTGAGTCAAAAAGACACATGAGTGAAGGCATATTAATAAGAACAAAGTTTTATATACATGTGTATGAGTACACAATGTGGGAGTGATAAAAGCCTATCGAGGCAAATAGGTTGGGGAGACCACTATAGACAGCGGTGTTCTGCCGCTTCCAAGACCAGAGAAAACTGGCCAGGAGCTTGGGTCAGCCAAGTTCACAGTCACGCCAGGGATGGCACAGTTGATGATTTATGCAACATTCTTCGATTTTCCACCATTGGAACTTCTTGAATCTGGTGTTGTTCTGGAGTAGTTCTAAACTGGGGCTCATGTGCCCCTCACCCTCCAATACAAACACATGCACAGAACAACACAAAAACGCACATGTGCACATAATGTACACACTTGCTGTATGAAGAGATCAGGTTAAGTTTCAGTTAAAGTGGTTGGGCCCCTTTTTGGTGCAACAAAGCCCATTACTGGTTATACACAATTTGCAGAGGAATATTTGGTCCTTATTTGTTGAGACTCATGACCAGAGAAAGGAATTCTTTGGTGGCTCTGATGAAGCCCTAGGCAGGTGATGAAGGTGCTCTAGTCATGCCCAGAGCACAGGCACAGTTGACCAGGATAAACACAGTGCTTGCTCCTCCAGAGGAGTACCTGACTAGGGCGAGTCCAAGTTCTGTTTAAAATTTCATGGTGCCATCCCCCATCGCATGACCAGCACTGGGCTTGGTGGGGGAACACATGTGTTGTGTGTGGATGAGGGACCGGAAGTGTATCCAGTCATAGCAGGCGTGGAGCTCTTCCCCAGAGCAGCACCTGTGTTAGGGGTAAGTGAGCTCCCAGTGTTCTTGGGGGGGAGGGGGGGTGACACAGAGCCCTGCCATCACAGATGTGATAGTGTCTACATCTGCTACAGCACTTGCTGCATCTGCCTTGGTTCCTCTGCAATTATTCTGCTGTGAAGCAAGAGTACCAGGTCCTACCATCATGAGAATGACGTGGTTCCCTCCGAGCTTACTGACTGACTGCTGGGCAGGTGGACCGCCGTTACTGGGAAGGAACGTGGAACTACAAGTGGGTCCAAGCACAGAGTTGGTGCTGCCACTTGCAACTGCAACTGAGGCAGTGTGGTCTGGCAAGCTGCACGGGCTCTGTGCTGGGTGCACACACACGTCTCTTGATACAGGTGTCTTCTCCAAGATAGGGGCTTTTCCACATGGAGCAATTTGTTTTTGCGTCGATGAGTCCCGGGAGCACTTACGGTTACCAGGAACAGCTGAGTCTCCATTCCTGGGAGCAGCGTGGCCCTCTCCCACTCCTCCACCACCTGGGTTTTTGACGGTTGGCCCCTTGCTGCTCGGATTAAAGGGGGAGGCTGCCTGATCTCCTGACCGGCACCTCTTCTCCAGGATGGCAACACTTTCACATGCGGGACATTTTCTTTGCCTGGATGAGCCCCCAGGATGCTTATAGGTCATGGAGGCTGTAGAGTCTCCAGCTGTGGGAATGCTGGAGTTCTGGTCCACTGCTCCACTAACTGGGTATATGGGTGGGCCCCCAGTGCCTGGATTGAAGCTGGAACCAGTATTGTGTCCAAATGCTACCTGGGCCACAACAGTACTGCTACCGGGTGGTGTCTTCTCAGAACCAGGAAGCACTGTGTAAAGTGGCACCTGGTCCCAGGACACGGAAGGAATAGATGATGGAAGCCTGAGATGGAGATGTAGTATCCATGGCTATGCTGTCAGAAGCTGAGTTGCAGTTTGCAGGGGGCTTGCCTACTGGAGTGGAGGTGACACCAGAATCCCCAAGGGGCAAGCTCGTGGAAACAGCAACACTTGGTGGTAAAGTTGGGGGGACAGATGGGATTGGGGGCCTGGCAGATTGGTCAGCCAAGTCTGCTGTAGGACTAGGGACTCGCACAGTGTTAATGCCCGAAGGCAGACAGTTAGCAGTCTCTGTTGCCGGTATGGAGAGAGCAGGGGCAGCCAGAGTGTCTGAGCAGTCTGCTTTGATCTCTCTTCTGTCCTCCAAGATCTTATTCCAGGTGTCCAGGCTTTTGTCCATAGCTATGCAAGGCAGCTTAGGAGATGGGGGCAACTCACTGTGGCCCCAGAACTCTGGCTGTGGTGGTGGCAGCAGCAGAGAAGGTGGATCTTTTCTGTTTGCAGGGCCTGCTGCTGGCAGATACAGGGGGCAAAGAGTTCACTGATGACATGCCTGAAGGCTCCTTAGCCTGTTTCTCTTTTCTGCATAGGTATGTGTCCCCAACAGGCTGATGTTTTTTACTGGACACTTTCTTTGTTGATGTCACACCTGAAGGCTCACCACCCCATATCTCCTTCCTGGATAGGTCTGATGTGCTCTCAGAAGACTGATGGTTTTCACCCGACACTTCCTTGGTTGATGTCTCCCGCAGTGAGGGGCAGCATGGGGCTGGGTCGGAGAGCATGGCTTCATCTGTGTGAGGTGCGACATCGCTGGCAGGGCTATGTGAGGAGGTGACTTCATGGCCCTCAGGGGAGGAGTTTATCAGTGACTTGTGGGTGTCCTTCCTCAAACTGTCTCCTGGAGGACTAGGATGAAGGTCTGAAGGTGCAGGGCCGCACTGGCGGGAGCTGAGAAGTCCACTGGTCTCCAGGGGACTAGATGTTAACGGTACATCCCCGCAGCTATGGGGGGCTCAGTTCCCACCTTCCCGCCCTTTGGTCTCTACAGGATCCTCCATATTCTCTGTAGGATCTTTTTGGGCCTTTTCCTCCATCCTATTTGGGCACAAAAGTAGCAGTTACCTGGATGGGACCGGCTCCACAGCCTTCTCTCCAGTCTCAGATGGCGAATGCTGGAGAGTTAATTTTTGCCCTAGAGGAGGGATTCTTATGGCTCTGGAGTGCCCAGACATCATAGAGGTAGGAGAAGACAGCAGGGGTTTTTCCAGACGTTACTCCAGTTCACCAAGGGGAGGATGCCCAGAGAGGTAACATGCAGCCTGCTGGATGGAGTACAGCCTCCTCGGGTCAACATGAAAGCTAGGTGGTAAAGGCGTACAATCCTGACGGAATAGCTTGTGCCCAGGGTCCAGGGCAGGTGAAGGAGCAGCGATGTGGTACCTGCCAGGTGGTGGATGGGGATCATGAGCGGGGCCGACCAGGCGTCCATCACGGCCAGGCAAGGGATGCGGCGGCGGAGTGGGAAACATAGAAACTTACTCAGGAGATTGCCCATATTGAGCTGGTTGTGCACCAAAGGATCGCGAGGTTGGAGTCTAAAAGCTGGAGAGCCCCTCCGGAGCTTCTGACTCCTCTCGAGGTCAAACACGCACTGAGCCTTAACGGCCCAGCCTGGTCCTAGTGATGCATCCCTGGGACACGTCACAAAGAAGGGCGCGCATGCGCAGCTTGGCAGGAGGCCCAGCACAAGGCCCCAGAGCCCCGCCCCTTAGGCTCCAGCGCCTGGGACGTCCTGTTGCCTTTGGCGGTGTGTAGGCTGCCCACTGCCCTTGGCCTGTGCGCCTGTTGGCTCGTGTATGCAACCCGCAAGGCCACTGCGTGGGGACTGTAGGGGAGTGCAGTGGTTGTCTGGCCGCTCAGCGCCTCGGTGTGTGTCGCCAGCCTTTCCCCCAAGAAAGCGGAGTGCTGGGGGATCTCAGTGCTGCGAGGGAGCGGCCCGCTGCCCCCGGGACCCTCTCTGCTTCCCTGTGAGCTTCGATCCAGCTGCATCTTCGCTAGGGCTGCCCAGTCTTTCAGCATCGCCCTCCAGACGGCGCCAGTTTGCAAGCAGTTGCCAAACCCTGACCTGACTGGATGCTGTGCCCCAAGACCTCCCTTCCTGGCAGGCAGCTTCTTGCTTTCTTCCTTTTGAGGCAGAAACAACAGTTACAATTGGCAAAACAACAGTTACAATTTAGACCACCCCTCAGGTCACACAGGTGGTGGTGGCTTAGCTGGGATTTAAGCTCAGTCTAGTGACTCCCAGAGCTCTTACTCTGGACTGTGGTGTCTCCTTACCATATATGCATCATGTGTTACCATGTTTTCTTTTTCCTAGTTCTTAGGGTACTTAGCCTGGTGCCATAAGTACAGTGAGCAGAGACCTGCCCAGGACCAGGCCTTCACTGAACAAAAGCTCAATTCATAAATTAACCAGGGACCACAGTGGGTTCTGGTCTCAGAAGATGTAGGGCATGGACCACCCGTGGTAAGCATAGTACCATCCCACATTTGTAACTGAGCCTTGCAGGTCAAATTTTCTCTTTGGTCTACTCTGAAGAATCCAGATACATAAGATTGTATGTAAAGACTGTATGTAAAAATATAAAAGGTTATATTCTAGATATGTTGTGGTCTACCTGGAAGAAATTCACCAGTGGATTATTCCATATGGATTAGAAGCCAGTTTCTCTTGCCTTCTAGGAATATGTCTAGTAAGACATCTCACTAATGTCTAGAAAGTAAATATGTCATTCATTGTAAGTTAAGAATGGAGCAACGTATTGGATTAAAGAAATGGCAACATAATTTGTTGGTAGTGAGCATGCCAGCCATGTGCATTCTTCACCTCACATTGTTGGGACTTAAACAGAATTCTAGAGATTCTTAGGACCAAGAGGGGAGAGATATGCTTGTGTGTCTGGCAAGTGAAACATGTATTATTCTGTAGGAGCTGGAAGCTTCAACATGAGGAAGATGGTTTGAAAAATCTTGGCCTACTTGTGGCTTTATCTAGTTTGAATCTCATTTCTGTGGCTTACTTCATTGAAGTGTTTTTTCTCTCATGGGACTGATGTTGCATAACCAGGACATGACATGCATAAGTTTCAGAACCAAGAATCCTATAGATCAGTAAAAAATATACATTAAAAAATTTACATATAATATATATTATATTATATATACATCTATAGACACAAAGTAAAATCTTGGATTGTGAGTAACTTGTTCTGCAAGTGTTCTGCAAGACTAGTAGACTTTTCTTATAAATTTTACCTTGACGAACAAGTGGTGTCTTGCAATACAAGGAGTAACAATGCCAAACGTCACATGTCAATTGAGCCAATGGTTCTCTCTCTCTCTGTCTCTGTCAGTCTATTTCTCGGTGGAATTGTGAGTGATCGTCTCCCATGCTCTGATGCTCTGCCTCCGGCTACGGTGTTTGTCTGAAATCAGTGAGTTTTCAGAACATTGGAAGGTGTCCAGAACTGACACTGGTGTATTTTCTGTCACTTCAAAGCACCTATGGGCAGTCCTTTGCTTTTCCATACAAGAGTGAGCTTAGGATGCTTTGCTTCATTCTAGGTAGGCTGCCTGCAGATAGAGACCCTTTCCTCTGATGCTTTATTGCTAATTGCATTAAATAGAGCATATGACAAGAGCTTATTAATACTGTAGTGTAGTCAACATCTGTTAGTGATAATGAAACTCATCCTACACAAGAACCCTTTTCTCTCTTGTCTCCTTCGCAGCAGCCATGAAGGTTTCCAAAGGTAAGTACAGGTCATTATTTTTTAAAAATATTTTGTATTTTCTTTATTAGTTTGTATTATAGTGCAGTATTATAATGACTGTTATATGACTATTTTGGGGTTGTGGAACAAATCATCTGAGTTTCCATTCTTTATTATGGGGAAGTTGACTTTGATAGACAAGTGCTTTGGATGACAAGCATGTTTCCAGAACAAATTATGCTGGTGAACCAAGGCTTAATGTATTTATTTTTTCATATTTAAAATAATTCATATCTTGCAAAATTAGCTTTAGTGCTCTGGTTATGAGAGCTTTTATAGTATGTTAGAGCAAACTAGGACTTCTATCCCCAGTAAACTTGGGGATTGGTAGGACACAAAAGATTTTGCTCAGATCATAATTCTTTTGATAAAAAGGAGAAATATTATAAGTCCTTTCTAATCTCTCTAAGAGCAAAAATGATTTCCAGATATGACATTTAACCACAAGTCCTTTGATATCATTTGAGTTCAGTAAGGAACAGTTTCTTGGTGGGGTTTCTTTCAACAGAAATAGCAAGCTTTTACAAATTCTGGGCAAAGATTTCTTACTAGAACTCTGAAAAAGATGATGATGTCAGATATATTTGAAGACAATAAATGAAAATCATGTATTTCTATCATTTTATTTCCCAGGGAGGAAAAATTAAGCATATGATGCATGTTGGGGCTTGAGGACAATAGAAGGAAGTTTGGGTAAGGGTATCCCAGAAAAATCCCCCTCTTGACTCCTCTTGTCAAATGGGAGTTGACAAATAGGATGCTTTTTTGAAATATAGACCATTCTCTTACTTGTCCTTAACAGGTAAAATATATTAGATAGAAAGCGGTTATTCTGAGATAACTTGCCTTGGCAGAAGCAAACATGTTGAGATAGAATTTGTTAAGACAAAATATTTTTAAATGATTAATTTAATAATTAATAAAAATATTTTGATAATAACCACAAATTATAGTTGCCAGGAAGTTTCCTTCTCATCTGACAATTTATGAAACAAAGATCTCCAGTTATAGTCCATGAAGCCATGGGTGTGTAGTCTTGGATGGAGTTGGTAGTAGTGACAATGAACCAGAGCTGACACCCTGNGGTTTCTTTCAACAGAAATAGCAAGCTTTTACAAATTCTGGGCAAAGATTTCTTACTAGAACTCTGAAAAAGATGATGATGTCAGATATATTTGAAGACAATAAATGAAAATCATGTATTTCTATCATTTTATTTCCCAGGGAGGAAAAATTAAGCATATGATGCATGTTGGGGCTTGAGGACAATAGAAGGAAGTTTGGGTAAGGGTATCCCAGAAAAATCCCCCTCTTGACTCCTCTTGTCAAATGGGAGTTGACAAATAGGATGCTTTTTTGAAATATAGACCATTCTCTTACTTGTCCTTAACAGGTAAAATATATTAGATAGAAAGCGGTTATTCTGAGATAACTTGCCTTGGCAGAAGCAAACATGTTGAGATAGAATTTGTTAAGACAAAATATTTTTAAATGATTAATTTAATAATTAATAAAAATATTTTGATAATAACCACAAATTATAGTTGCCAGGAAGTTTCCTTCTCATCTGACAATTTATGAAACAAAGATCTCCAGTTATAGTCCATGAAGCCATGGGTGTGTAGTCTTGGATGGAGTTGGTAGTAGTGACAATGAACCAGAGCTGACACCCTGTGGTTCAACACTCCCTCCCTGTTCCCTTGTCTTGCTCTCCAATAATCTGTTTTAATTCCTACAGAGTTACTATGGAGGGAACACTGAGTGAGCCATGGAACTCATTAAATGAACTTTTTTTCTCTCTAAAATACCTTTTGTCTCCTTATTCTCTCTTCTCCTGACTATAAACAGGGCTCAGCAGAAGCAGACTGGCCTTGTGCAGCCCCTTCTTTGGACAGTCTTTTCTTGATCATTCTATTCATCAATCCTGCATTTCACTTTTTGCCTTCTCGAAATGTATCAAAATCTTTTTGTGGTTGATGACTTCCACATTCTCTTGGCTTTGATCGGTATTAATTTTGGTATTTCTACACTTGTATTAAATATAGTTTCAGGAGGAACAGAAAGTAAATATGTTTTTCTAGTCTGTCGCCTTGAACTGAAAATACCTGTTGATTTTAGCATATGGAAAAAACCCAACCTCAGCATTCACATTCAACTTTTCTTGAGAAATCACTAAGGATTTAGGATGTGGTCATTTTTCATGGGAAAATAGTACCTATCTCATGGAGTTGCTTTGAGGACTAAATGAGTTAATGAACATGAAAATGATTTGTAAAGTTGTAAAAGAGACTTGTGTGAGAGGCAAGATGGCAGAGAATCTTACTGATATGAAGTTTCACATTGATTGTTTTGGTGATATTGAACCAGCCTTGCATCCAAGGTATAAATCTTACTTGGTCATGGTGAATAATTTTTTTAATGTGTTATTTGATCCAATTGGGTAGTACCTTGTTGAGGATTTTTGCGTCCATGTTCATCAGGGAAATGGTCTATAGTTCTCCTTTTTAGTGGGGTCTTTGTGTGGTTTTGGAATCCAGGTAATGCTGGCTTCATAGAAAGATTTTGGAAGTTTTCTGTCCATTGCTATTTTTTTGGGAACAGCTTCAAGAGAATAGATGTTAACTCTTCTTTAAGTGTTTGGTAGAATTCTCCTGGGGCACCTGGGTGGCTTAGTCAGTTAAGCCTCCGACTTTCGCTTAGGTCATGATCTCATGGTTTGTGGGTTCGAGCCCCGCGTTGGGCTCTGTGCTGACTGCCAGCTCAGAGCCTGGAGCCTGTTTCAGAGTCTGTATCTCCCTCTCTCTCTGACCCTCCCCTGCTCACGCTCTCTCTCTCTCTCTCCTAGAAATAAATAAAAATATTTAAAAAAAAATAAAAAGAATTCTCCTGGGAAGCTATCTGGCCCTGAACTCTTGTTCTGGGGAGATTTTTGATTACTAAGTCGATCTCTCTACTGGTAAGTGTCTGTTCACAGTTTCTATTTCTTCCTGTTCCAGTTTTGGTAGTTCATATGTTTCTAGGAATTTGTCCATTTCTTCCATATTGCCCATTTTGTTAGCATATAATTGCTCATAATATTCTCTCATTATGGTTTGTATTTCTGCTGTGTTGGTTGTGATCTCTCCTCTTTTCTTCTTGATTTCATGTATTTGGGTCTTTTCCTTTTCCTTTTCAATCAGACTGTCTAGAGGTTTATCAATTTTGTTAATTATTTCAAAGAACTGGCTTCTGCTTTCATTGATCTGCTCGACTGTTTTTTTTTTATAGCATTTATTTATGTTCTCATCTTTTTCAATTCCTTCTTTGCTGGCTTTGTGTTTTATTTGCTGTTCTTTCTCTAGCTCTTTAAAATATATGGTTAGGCTGTGTATCTGAGACTTTTCTTCCTCTTTAGGAAGGCCTGGATTGCTATATTCTTCCCTCTTATGACTCCCTTTGTTGTGTTCCAGAGGTTTTGGGCTGTGGTGTTACCATTTTCATTGGCTTCCTTGTACTTTTCAATTTCTTTTTTAACTTCTTGGTTAGCTCACTCATTCTTTAGTAGGATGTTCTTTAGTCTCCAAGTATTTATCTTTCCAGAAATTTTCTTGTGGTTGATTTTGACTTTCATGGCGTTGTGGTCTGAAAGTATGCATGGTATGATCTCAATCCTTTTGTACTTATTGAGGGTTTATTAGTGTCTCAGTATGTGATCTATTCTGGAGAATGTTCCATGTGCACTGCAGAATAATTTATATGTGTATGTTTTACAATGAAATGTTCTGAGTATATCTGTTAAGTCTATCTGGTCCAGTGTGTCAATCAAAGCCATTGTTTCCTTGTTGATTTTCTGTTTAGATGATCTGTCCATTGCTGTAAGTGGGGTACTGAAGTCCTCTACAATTATGGTATTATTATCAATGAGTTTCTTTATGTTTGTGATTAATTGATTTATATAAATGGGTCTTCTCACATTTGGAGCATAAGTGTTTAAAACTGACATATCTTCTTGGTGGATAGACCCCTTAATTATGATATAATGCCTTTTTTCATGTCTTGTTGCAGTCTTCATTTTAAAGTCTAGTTTGTCTCACATAAGTATGGCTACTTCGGCTTTCTTTTGGTGTCCATTAGCATGACAGATGGTTCTCCATCCCCTTACTTTTAATCTGAAGGTGTTTTTAGGGCTAAATTGGGTCTCTTGTAAACAGCATATAGATGGATCTTTTTTTCTTATCCATTCCATTACCCTGTGTCTTTTGATTGGAGCATTTAGTCCATTGACGTTTAGAGTGAGTACTGAAAGATACGAATTTATTGTCATTATGTTGCCTGTAGAGTTGGAATTTCTGAAGGTCCTTTCTAGTGGTTGTTGCTTTTGGTCTTTTTTTTTTTCCCCATCTTTTCTCCCCTCAGAGAGTCCCCCTTAAAAGTTCTTGCAAGGCAGGTTTAGTGGTCATGAGCCCCTTTAAATTTTGTTTGTCTGGGAAACTTTTTCTCTCTCCTTCTATTTTGAATGACAAGCTTGCTGGATAAAGAATTCTTAGCTGCATATTTTTCCAATTCAGCACGTTGATTATATCCTGCCACTCCTTTCTGGCCTGCCAAGATTCTGTGGATAGGTCTGCTGCAAACCTGTTCTTTCTTCCCTTGTAGGTTAAGGACTATTTTTCCCTTGTAGGTTAAGGGAGTTTTTTCCCCTTCCTGCTTTCATAATTCTTTCCTTACCTGAGTATTTTGTGAACTTGACTAAGATATGCCTTGTTGATGGTCGTTTTTTGTTGAATATAATGGGAGTCCTTGTGCTTCCTGGATTTTGATGTCTGTGTCTTTCCCCAGGTTAGGAAAGTTTTCTGCTATGATTTGCTCACATAATCCTTCTACCCACTTTTCTCTCTTTTCATCTTATGGGACCCCTATGATTCTGATGTTTTTCCATTTTAATGAGTCACTGATTTCTCTAATTCTTAAATTGTGCTCTTTTGCCTTAGTCTCCCTCTTTCTTCTCCCTCATTAGTGTCCATAAATTTGTCCTCTATATTGCTGATTTGCTGTTCTGCCTCATCCATCATTGCTGCGTGGTAACCTTTCGAGATTGCAGCTCAGTTATAGCATTTTTTATTTCATACTGACAAGCTTTTACTTGTTTTATCTCCATAGAGATCAATTCTAATCTATTTTCAACCCCAGCTAGTAGTCTTATTATTATGATTTTAAATTCTGGTTCAGACATCTTGCTTGTATCTGTGTTGATTGAATTCCTGTCTGTCATTTCTTCCTGCTCTTTCTTTTTGGGTAAATTCCTTCATTTCCTCATTTTGAAGGAAGAAAGGAATTAATAAGGTAAAAAAAATTTAAAAAAAAAAACACAAATAAAATAAATCAAATAAACGATGCTAGATCCTAGGTGTATTTGGTCTGTTTGTTGAAGGGAGCTTAATAGTTTAGAGAAAAAAGGAAAGATAAGAAGAAAAAAAATGTTTGCAAAAAAAATGAATACAAGGAAATTGAATGAAATGAAATGATGGAAGTAAAATAGAATTTGAAGAATTTATAAAAAAATTAAAAAATACTGTTGAAAAAATGTAAGAAAAATATTTTTTAATAAAAATAGAAAATAAAAATATTTTCTTCTCTTTCTATATCCAAGAAAAAGAAAAGAAAAAAATGAACGTACCAGCAAACAGACTGAAATAAGATTGAAATTACATCATTTTCCCCTTCGAGTCAAACTATCAAGCACTTGATAGTTGTAAACTAAAGAGGCAGAGAGACTTGTGGTGTTCCTGAAGAGCAATGTTTGCCCAGTTGGGCGGGGCTTAGTGTAAAGGCTCTGTTCTCCAGAGCCTTTTTTTGTGCCGATTGTTGTGTTATTTCTTAAAGCAGTTTTCTAGGTGAGCTGATTAGCTCACAGGGGTGGATTGTCTTGGCACTTGTATGTGTTTATGTGTTTATGAGCATGTGCAGGGGAGGGTGAAAATGGCATCATTCAGTTATGCAGTCTCTAGTATAGGAACTCTGTTCTCTCCAATCAGCAATTGTACACGTGTCCTTTGTCTCTGGCTTTTGTCTACTCACCCATATTTACACTATCTGTGACCAAGCTGTCAGGTTTCCAGGTGGCATTCTCTCCTAATTTTTGTCTCAGATACAGCTCTGTTTTCCAACCTCTGTTCTGAGGGACTGTGGCTTTGACCCACTCACACTTTCTGAGGGAGGATCTCACAGAGCAAATGGGTGGGTGCCTGCCGCACCCAGGAACGTTTGTGGGACCATGCTGCTGCTGCTGCCCAGACTGTGGCTGGGTGCCACCCTGCCCCAGAAAAAGTTTATTTGATCATGTAGCAACATTTCAGGGATACGGTAAATCACAACACACATCTGGCACCAGGCTTTACCATTAATACCCTTGTTGCAGGATAGAGAATGTAGTTGTTCTCTGGGGTCCACTGGGAACTTTGCCGGTGGGGTGGCCACACAGCCCCTACCAAATGTCCTCCCAGCAGGAGAACCGCCTCTCCTCATGTAGCCTGAGGATCTCTCAGACTTCACCCTGCTCTTGGGGATTCACCCTTCCCACCAGAGCACCACCAGGTATCGAGCTGTGGAGTTTCAGACTTTGCGCTTCCCCTGTTTATAGAGGCTTAATGGAATTTAAACCCTCTCCTTTCTCCTTTCTCTCTTCTCTGTTCAGTCCCTGTGGCTGTTTCTACTTTTCCACTTTCTCTCCAGCTGCTTTTTGGGGGTGGTGCTTTTCCCTTACTCTCTCCTCATCCCTGTCATCTCTCTGCAAGTAAAAACAGCTCCATGCTCTCGTGGCTTTTCTCTAGCACAGTTCACCTCCCTGTGCTGAGTACCTACTGAGTTCTGAGGTTCAGGTTGTGCTGATTGTTGTGTTATTTCTTAAATCAGTTTTCTAGGTGTGCAGGATGGTTTGGTGTTTATCTGGCCGTATTTCATGACGCGAGATGCAAAAAAAGACTTCCATGCTGTTCCACCATCTTGGCCCCTCTGGTAGATAGTCAGTTTTAAATGTTACTGTATTTAATCTCTTTTTTTGGTTCCTTATAGGTATTTTAGGATAAGGGAGTGGCGGCTGGCTGAATGCCACTTAGAACTAAAATCTCCCAGACTAAGCTAGTCTTAAAGGAAATTGAAAAGTAAGTTTAAATGAAAACAAGTTTTTAAAAATTGAATGATTTAAGTTGCTAAAATCATCTCTTCACTTAAAAATCAGTGACATACAAAAATAATTTTATTGTCTGAGTTTTTAAACCTTTTCAAATCTGTGAATCAAGCTCTTCTTGGTATTTGAATAGATGCCATCTGCTCATCTGTAACTGAGCCAGTTTTTGCAGTTGGGCCTAAATTTAATACTTAATTCCAATAGATGAAACATGCAGATCATTATAAGCATTGAAGCATTTGTAGGTTTTAATTTAATACTTTCTTAACACTTAATTTATTAGTAATAATTTACATAGATAGAGTTTTTAAAGGTACTTGCTATTAATTATCTATACTATTATGTCAATTAAATAAGGAAGTCACTTAAATAAGCTAGAGGTAGATATTGGTTAGTTGTAGCTGCATTAAAAAATTTTTTTTAATTCCCATATTTAGAAGTTTCGAGTAGCAACCAGAAGCTTAGAGCAGCTAAGTCTACAATTGAGCTGGGTGGTTTTTACTGATCTGCACTGAGCTTGGTGAAGCTCACTCATGTGTTTTTTGTCAGCTGTGAACTGGTAGGTGACTTTGCTAATCTTGACTTGCTTCTCCTATGTCTGGGTCATTAGACTTCTCTCTACTGTATGTGTGCCATTCCCCTGCAGGCTAGCCCAGGCATGTTCTTGTGGTGAAAGGGGTGTAGAGGGCAAGTACAGGTGGCTTAGGTTTGGAACTGTCAAAGTTTCACTTCCTTTCACAAGTCACATGGGTTGACAATATAGACTCTAGCTATTGCGGAACTGCAAAGTAACATTTGAAAGGCGATAGATACAGGGAGGGGTGAATAATCATGGCCACTGCACTCAGTCCACTATTTTTGAAAAGGATGGAATTGGGACTAGGACCCTGTTTCATGCCTCCAGACTGGGTTTCTTTTTGTTATACTAACTGATCTTCCTACTTAAGTATATGATAAATTTGAATGTTCGTAAGGAAAAAAAAAACATTTGTGCCTTATATGTCTTGGTCCTCAAGTACTGATCTAGAAAGCTGTAATAAAATCATATTCTTTTTTTTCTATTAAGTACTAAGTACTTCTTCACAAAATCAGTTTTAGGGTATCTGAAGAAAATAGATTTTATATAGTTGGATATGTCTGGTGTTTTCCAAATGTTAACAGTACAGTGAAAATTTGGAAGGTTAAGAAGAATTTTTCACATTGATTTACCCTTTTATTTCATTTGACTATAAATCTCAGGGAACTAGAGTGATAATATCAGTATTTTATTACTCTAGTTATCATGGTCTTAACTTCACTTTACATCCTATATCCTAAAAAAAAATGTTATTACTATTTAGAAGTGACTTTTTTGGAAAACAAGTTAAAGGGTTAGATATAAAACTTCAAGGTGTATTTTACCTTATGTTGAAATTTATATTGGAGCCCACCTACCCCTCACTGTTGCCCTTGCCATTGTGGACCTGGAGGTAGATGAAAAAAATAAAATTGTTATGAAATTGTGGAAGCTTCAAGCTGTCCTGTTTGTTTGTCCCCAGATCTTTCTATGCCAGTTCCAAAGTGCCCTTCTGCCAAAATTAGGCTTGGAAAACAACATATTTCATATATGACATATGTTTGAAATTAGCAGGAAATGCAGCCAAGATTTGGAAATTAACAAGGAAAAACTTATTTCTGAAAACATTTGGGAGCCAAGGAAGAGTGTTTGACTTGAAACATTAAGACATTTAATTGTTTAGTAAATAAATATTTTTTTTCAAAATCTCAGAAGGAAGAACATTAATATTTCTTTCTTTCAAAAGATATCCACATTTTTTAAATAAAAATTCATTGTTGGGGTACCTGGGTAGCTGAATTGTTTAAGTATCCAGCTCTTGGTTTCAGCTCAGGTCATGATCTCATGGCTTTGTGGGTTTGAGCCTTGCATCAGGCTCTGTGCTGGCAGCATGGAGCCTGTTTGAGACTTTCTCTCTCTACCTTCCTCTCTGTCCCTCCCCTACTTGCGCTGTCTCTGTCTCTTTCAAAATAAGTAAACAAAATTTTAAAAAGTCATTGTCACGAATTAAATGACTAGTCCTAATGTACAATGTGTAGCATAGCTGACATTCTGATAAGATGTTAAATCTTATTTTGTGTGAAATTTTTTGAAATTAAATTGTGTGCTTCAGTTTTTCCTTATGTTAAAGAGATTTCTATTTATCTGCCACCTACAGAATAGACAAGGATAGCTGAAGGGATCCAGAACATGAATCAAAACTTCCCTCCTTAATATACAGCACTGTTTAGATCAGACTTCTTGGTAAGTACATTGTCTTATCTAAGCTAGATAAGAAATTATGCTGTCAATTTATCTCTATGGATTAATCTAATTCAAGGCAAGCACATTCACTAGGCATAGTCTATACACGACAATGAGATGCTGAGGAAGAATAGAGATTTGCAAACTGTGGTCCTTGACCATATGAAACTTAAAATCTCATTGAGAACAGGATTATAAAATGGGAGCTATAGGCATACCTCAAAGATACTGTGGGCTCAGTTCCAGACCACTGCAAAAAATTGATTATTGCAGTAAAATGAATCAAACATTTTTTTATCATTTCCCAATGCATATAAAAGTTATGTTTGCCCTATAGTATACTCTATAAACTATGAAATAACATTATGTCTAAAAGAGCAATGTATGTACCTTAATTTAAAAGTATTTGATTGCTAAAAAATGCTAACTATCATCTGAGTTTTCAGCAATTCATAATCTTTTTGCTGATGGAGGATCTTGCTTGATGTTGATAGCTGTTAACTCATCAAAGTGGTGGCTTTTAAAGGTTGGGGTGTCTGTGGGAATTTCTTAAAATAAGGCAACAATGAAGTTTGCTGCATCAATTGTCTTTTTTTTCCAAGAATGACTTCTCTGTAGCATATGATATTGTTTGATATCTTTTTTATCTACAGTAGAACTTGTTTCATAATTGGAGTCAGTTTTCTCAACCTCTGCCATTACTTTATCACCTATATTTATATATTATTATACATGTTGTCATTTCAACAATTTTCGTAGCATCTTCACCAGGAGTAGATTCCAACTCAAGAAACAACTCTCTTTTCTCATCCATAAGAAGCAACTACTCATCTGTTACAGCTTTATCATGAGATTCCAGCAATTCAGTCACAGCTTCAGGCTCTACTTCTAATTCTGGTGTCCCTGCTCTTTCTACCACATCCACAGTTACTTCTTCCAATGAAGTCATGAACCCCTCAAAGTCATGAGGATTGGAATACACTTCTTCTAAACTCTTGTTCCTGATGATATTTTGACTTCTTCCTATGAATCATGAATGATCTTAGGGACACCTAGAGTAGCAAGTCCTTTCCAGAAGGCTTTTTAATTTACATTGCCCAGATACATCAGAGGAATCACAGTCTGTGGCAGCAGTAGCCTTATGAAATGTATTTCTTAAGTAATAAGACTTGAAAGTTGACATTCCTCCATGATCTATTGGCTACAGAATGATGTGTTAGTAGGCATGGAAACATTAATCTTGTCTACATATCCATCGGAGGGATGGAATACCAGGTACATTGCTCTTGGGTGACCAGGAACATTGTCAATGAACAGTAATATTATGAAAGGAATATTTTTTGCCCTGAAAAAATAATGAGTAAACCATGTTGTTTAGATGTCCTGTCATCCAGACTTTGTTTTTCCATATATAGAGCATAGGCAGAGTAGATTTAACGTAATTCTTAAGGGCTCTGGGATTTTCAGAATGGTCAATGAACATTGGCTTCAACTGGAA
The DNA here is from genome assembly GCF_008692635.1 of Crocuta crocuta. NCBI lineage: Eukaryota > Metazoa > Chordata > Mammalia > Carnivora > Hyaenidae > Crocuta > Crocuta crocuta. The sequence continues at coordinate 34,278 of NW_027551560.1, forward strand.
GTCTTCAGCAGCATTAGCTTCTAAAAGGAGAGCCAGCCTGTTCTTTGAGGCTCCGAAGCCAGGCATTGACTTCTCCTCTCTAACTATGAAAGTCCTAGATGGCATCTTCTTCCCATAGAAGGGTGTTTCATCTATATTTCAAATCTGTTGTTTAGTGTATCCACCTTCATTAATTATCTTAGTTATATCTTGTGGATAACTTGTTGCAGCTTCTACATTAGTACTTGCTGCTTTACCCTGCACTTTTATTTTATACACATGGTTCTCTCTTTAAATCTCATGAATCAACCTCTGCTAGCTTCAGACTTTTCGGCAGCTTCCTCACCTCTATCAGCCTTTATAGAATTGAAGAGAATTAGGGCCTTGCCCTGAATTAGGCTTTGGCTTAAAGGAAGGTTGTGGCTGGTTTGATTTTCTATTCAACCCACTTAAACATTTTTTTATAACAGCACTGAGGCTGGTGGGGGGGTTTTCTGTGTGTGTGTGTGTGTGTGTGTGTGTGTGT